>NC_090741.1:79658954-79678954 GCF_036898095.1 Palaemon carinicauda | reverse complement strand
TATATATATATATATATACTGTATATATATATATATATATATATATATATATATATATATATATATATATATATATGATATAGAATATATATATATATATATATATATATATATATATATATATATATAAATATATATATATATATATATATATATATATATATATATATATATATATATATATATATATATATATATATATATATATATATATTTATAGTCACTTGAATGCTTATCATCAAAGTTTGTTTGCAAACTTTCTGAAGTAGTTCCATTGTGATGCCTCAAAAACTCTAGATCAAGAGTAAACATCTAATGGAAGATGGCCCCAAAATTTACAGTTTTGATTATATTCTTGGACAGAAAACGACATCATATATGTTCCCAATCTCTCAGCGGATAATGCTTCAAACCCATAGAATCTTGCGACTCAATTGTTGGATCTTTGATACTTCAACACCATCTTTTTCCATAGAGGTTCTTTTCCCTTTCAAAGGTAGCGAGCATTTTCATCACTTCTTTTAACTCCTATTCCACTGGCGTTGCCTTCCATAGCGTCCTCCCACTGTCAACTATATAGTTTCCCTTGCGTATTTTTCCCTTCCGTTCGGCTGGAATGGCCAGTCTTCTCTAGATGTGGTCCTCTACTAAGGATAGTAAGGCTTAAATAAACTAACAGAAAAACGCCCATACATGGTAGGCCTACTTCATCAGCAAAATTGCGCGAACTCATTAGAATATTATTTACCCCTACTTCTTTCTGTTTCATTGGGTAACCTATGTATTTGTGATATTGTTTATGGTATCTTATGAGGCTTAAAGTGTCTTTCTTGTAAAAAAAAAAAAAAAAAAAAAAAAAACACCAAATATAAAACGGAAATGCTTACTTGAAACATTGATCTCAACATATATCAAGAAATAAGGCATTATGTACTATTTCTTAACCTAAGGATTGGCTCAATGATTAGATCAATACCATTTAGTGTAAGAGTCTTTCAAGTCAATTGCTATTCAATATACATTTAATATTGATAAAAAAATCTAAAATGTTTTCAATTAAAATACTGATTGTTTTACCTTAAGTTACCTTCCTTATAATGTGTTTCATGAGGCATGTCTTACACCGATTTTTCGACAGGTTTTGATATCTAAGTTAACTAAACATTAGACAGATCCAATTAGATACCAAATTGACTAGCACCATTGTCTGTGACTTTGAAAGCATTTATTAAAGTCAGCCGAAGCCAATGATATAGAATCATTTTCTATTTCTAGTTTAGAGCTGGTGAAAAGAAAAGAAGCTAGTTGAATATCAGCCTCTTATAGTAATATTACGCGTCAGGAACAACTGGAAGAGGTAAACCATTCCAAATTACTCCATTTAAACGAAGAATCAAAAACTGAACAGTGGAATCGCCGGATATTTGACATTTTCACCAAAATACAACAAGCAGATTTCTGAATGCCAAACACTTTTCAACAGAAATCACTGAACTCGAAAAAGAACTCTGTGGACAGAAGACTTTCATTATGTAATTCCCAGAGAAACTCGCCAAATGAAGGACGAACATTTTCAGTATCGCTTTCGTTTCGATTGACAAGACATTTTCTTCACTGGTTAACAGGTGAGAGAGATTGTGCAGTATTAAGGCCGATTCACACGACCCGTTTTTTTTCCGACAGGCTGGGTGGTGGCTAACCTCCGTCGAAATGTTTTACATTCACACGAGGCGTTCCGTATCCGTCTACCAGCGCGCGGTTTTCATTGTATAAAATTCGAATCTGTCACGTGAACACCGAGTAAATTACGATAATTTTGACACTATAAGATGTTGGTTGATAACTGTGTTGATAAAATAAGTTATGCAACTTTATTATACTTTATGCACGATGCCAAGAATACAAAAAATTATGATAAACTCACCTGTTTTATGTAATGCCTCTCCAGTCATTTTCCATATCTTTTATTTATGTATGATATTTCTATACATCTTGTTTGCCATGTCAAACATCTCCTCATACCCTTGAAAAATTTCAATTAACCTCTAATACATGGTGTCAACAACAAACTAACTAATTTCCATGACTCTATACTATGAGGAAAAGACAGGGTTTGTAGGCCACGAAACGAATGGGTACGATCCAAGTCCTCGTTCACACAAAACATCATCCAGCCGTTGGTTGGGACGGGTGGCTGACGGCCGTCAAACCGTACGAGGTTTCTTGGAAAGAAACCCGAGCCGACTCGGACGGCTGACGTCCGAGGGCCGCCGTCAGCCTAACGGGTCGTGTGAACAGTTGCATTTGAATTCACGTAAGAAAGCTAGACGCCGGAAAACCCACGGCCAGCCTGTTGGAAAGAAAACGGGTCGTGTGGCCTCGGTTCGAACTGTGAAAAAATTTAATAATGAACCACCCAATGTTTATTATTATCCCATATTCATTTTTAACTGTTATTGTATTCGAAAGGAATATACATCATAAAAACACTAAGTAAAACGCAATTAACTTTTAAGAAAATTATCCAGAAATTATAGTTAGCTAAATAGCTTTGATTTAAAGTCGATATCATTAGCTAGTGAGAGAGAGAGAGAGAGAGAGAGAGAGAGAGAGAGAGAGAGAGAGAGAGAGAGAGAGAGAGAGGGGGGGGTGGGCTTCTTATTACAATTTCAAAAGTCATGGGCTCTAAAAGCATCTGTCATTTGCAACTTAGCCTATCATGAGAAGTGTCAGGTTTGTCACAGAAATAAACGCAAAACATCCCTCTTAGGTAGTTTCTTAAATCATCAGACCCACTCGGGTGCACGGAGTCTCTGAGGGAACCAGAGACTCGTATTCGAATTCCGTCAGTTAGCTGAAATGGAAAGCTTCCTTCTGAATGAATAGATAACTAGAACAGAAAGTGGGTGTTCTGACATGATGCGTACCAGTTTAGCTTTTAATTCACTGCTGAGAATGAAATCCTACCATCTGATTCTGACACTTCATATTAAAAGGTGATTATGCGATGATGAAAGGTTTTTTACGAAATGTTTATGGCAAGGGATGAATTACACGAAGATGACAAAAAAGAAAATACTTTAAAGAATTTTGAAAAAACTTATGCAAAAAGGCAAGATATAAGGAGGGACAAGGAGTACTATATAAAAGAATTAAAAAGGTTGTTTAGATTTGTAGCATGAAGAAAATATATTACACACACACACACACACACACACACACATATATATATATATATATATATATATATATATATATATATATATATATATATATATATATATATATATATATATATATATATATGATAAATTTTGCACATTTTTACGTGTTTTTCATATTCAAATAAGCCATATATATTTTGATATATTAATGTCTGGATTCTCTTAACGACCTCGGGATCAGAGCCCCAGGCGAAATCTCACAAAGACAAGAGCTTGGCTCCAGCCGGGAATCGAACCCTGGTCGGCAAGCTTATATAGACAGTGACTAACCCATTCGGCCACGAAGGAAGATAAAAGTCAATGACAATTCTACTGTACTTATACCCGTCGAATTCAGGTATTTTGTACTTAGAATTGAAATCAACCCATCTTCACCATCGTAGCTAATTGGTAGTTTGTTACTTGGCTTTCAATTAATGATAAATTTTGCACATTTTTACGTGTTTTTCATATTCAAATAAGCCATATATATTTTGATATATTAATGTCTGGATTCTCTTAACGACCTCGGGATCAGAGCCCCAGGCGAAATCTCACAAAGACAAGAGCTTGGCTCCGGCCGGGAATCGAACCCTGGTCGGCAAGCTTATATAGACAGTGACTAACCCATTCGGCCACGAAGGAAGATAAAAGTCAATGACAATTCTACTGTACTTATACCCGTCGAATTCAGGTATTTTGTACTTAGAATTGAAATCAACCCATCTTCACCATCGTAGCTAATTGGTAGTTTGTTACTTGGCATTCAATTAATGATAAATTTTGCACATTTTTACGTGTTTTTCATATTCAAATAAGCCATATATATTTTGATATATTAATGTCTGGATTCTCTTAACGACCTCGGGATCAGAGCCCCAGGCGAAATCTCACAAAGACAAGAGCTTGGCTCCGGCCGGGAATCGAACCCTGGTCGGCAAGCTTATATAGACAGTGACTAACCCATTCGGCCACAAAGGAAGATAAAAGTCAATGACAATTCTACTGTACTTATACCCGTCGAATTCAGGTATTTTGTACTTAGAATTGAAATCAACCCATCTTCACCATCGTAGCTAATTGGTAGTTTGTTACTTGGCATTCAATTAATGATAAATTTTGCACATTTTTACGTGTTTTTCATATTCAAATAAGCCATATATATTTTGAGATATTAACATCTGGATTCTCTTAACATATATATAAATATATATATATATATATATATATATATATATATATATATATATATATATATATATATATATATATATATATATATATATGTATATATATATATATATATATATATATATATATATATATATATTTAAATTTATTTATATCTTTCAAATATGGCGTAACTTAACGTGTTGAAAGGGTTTGTGTATCGCCATAATTAATAAAGTGGTACTAGTCAGGGCCACCCATACTAGGCTAGTTTGCTGTAACCAATCAGACTAAAGTGTCCCACCAACACCAATATATAGTGGTTATCGTGGTGATGAAAACTGTCCAAATCATAAACACGACTAAGGACCAGTCTGAGGCCATTGTCCTGTAGAGGACTAGAAACAGTTGCATTTGTCGTTGTATATATATATATATAGATATATATATATATATATATATATATATATATATATATATATGTATATATATATATATATATATATATATATAAATATATATATATATATATATATATATATATATATATATATATATATATATATATATATATATATATATATATTAGTATATCTGGCTTATGCACACGTATTCCACAGATAATCAGAAAATATAGGCATTTGAATACCCAAGTAATAATTGAACGCAAATGATATATCATAGCACTCCGTTGTAATCAAATAATATTACTATACTGTACAATATAATAATAACAATCTCTCTCATCTTCCTTAATTCAACAGTCCTTTATAATTATGATAAAAAAAAAAAAACTATTTGTGCAAGAAGTCCAGAGTCTTATTCTTCAACATTACTTTGATGAGAATCTCCTCATATATTCTCAATTGATAAATATGTAATTTACATTGCCAGATGTATTACTCTCATCACTTCTTGACGATGTATAAATTTAGTCACGTGAGAACAGCAGAAGTCATCAAATTCTGATTTGAATGTCATCAAAAATAGTAGACAATAATAAGACTTGAAAAAAAAAAATTAAATGGAATAAAAGACGTATGAGATTTAACATTTCTTAATCATATTTTGTAACTGCATTCCAAATTACCATTTCATATATGCCTCGCATAGTCTTGTAATTAAGAGAAGCTGATAGCAAACAGGCCAGTATAGTGTTTACAGATAAAGGCGAACTAAAAATCATCAGAACTTGTTCAACAGCTTACAGTGCCATTTGCACAATGAAGCAACAGGTAATAGTGCTACGGGAATGGCTAGCTGAGAAGTTCGAAGTACATTTGGTTGAGAGGAAATCTTCACACAGAGGAACGTGACTTACCTGTTGTTCATTTCATTAATTCTTCTTCCCCAACTATAGAAGAAAATCTTGAAAACTGGACTTTAAATGGTAAGTTTTTTTCTAAAGACATGTTTACGAGCTGAATTAGATGTTTGTATAGAAACAAAGACTAGTTAAGGAATGTTTTTCTCCTTTTTTTTTTAGTTCTTTGTGTAAAGGTTAAAAATTGCAAAGATTAAAAAAAAAAAAACGCCAAAGAAGTTATATTGAGGTATATATGTCACGACGGGTTTTTCTGTTTCTCATCACCATTTTGTCATGTATACATTATATAAACCATGACCTCTCTTGCCCCAGCAAGTGACAAAAAATTAATAGCAATCATTTCACCCAACTTAATCTACAGTGCTACTTACTACCTGGCTGGATGGTGATTGGGTAGGCCTGACTTATCAGTTAGCAGGGAGAGTCTCCCAACTACAATGCAAATTGTGTCATTTGACTTGGTGCGTTCGGGTGCTACAGCCTGTGAAATATACTGCACTTGAGTGATAAAGGGTTCCACTTTTCCAATACCTGGGTATTTAGCAAGGCTACAGAAACATGTAGGTTCTACCTTCTATATGAATTCCCGGAAGCAGCCACTACGAAAAGGATTTTGTGAAGGATGAAAGAAATTTGATTCTGCAGACGAAAAACAATCGTGGATTGAGCAATATTTCGTTTTCTGTCTTGTATAAACTGGAACGTTGAAATCCTTAACACTTCACCTCCCTAATATCTGCTATCTGATTCCTAGTTAATTGTTTTCCAAAAACTATGACTTCTCATGCGCTTCGTAGTTCAGTGTCCAATGTTGAGGATACCTAGAGAATAGCTAGAAAAAAAGGGGTTACAAGTCCAAGTGGGAAGAGGAAGAACGGAAAGGAAATTTGCAATGGAAAACAAATACAATTTCTCCTGCAAAGATAATGGCAGAATGAGAGTGAGTTTACAACAGTCAACGGTATTCCTGATCTTCGAAATAAAAAGGTGGTACGATTTTCAATAACATGATATCGATGAGAGTTTTATTGGCATAAAGCTCCTAGCTGGTCATCATCAATTTTCTGTACAGATAGTATCTCTCTAAGATTCGACTACTGAAAATAGAACAATATCAACTATTCTAATTAAATAAATAATTTACAGTCGTTGATATCAAAATTATAAAATTTAATAATAAAATAATAACTGTACTTGATATGAAATCTATGGGGCATTGCTCATAATAACTGGAAGAAATTGAGCCAATTGTTTGTTTGCGCTGAAGGAAAAATGAATTTTGGTTCTACAAACAACGTTTGTTTCTTAGTCTCCGAGGTTTCAAATAATTCCGTTTGGGTACTCCTACAGAGAGAGAGAGAGAGAGAGAGAGAGAGAGAGAGAGAGAGAGAGAGAGAGAGAGAGAGAGAGAGAGAGAGAGAGAGAGTCAAATAATCATTCGGATTCTTCATTCACAATTTCCTCCCCAAATATACAGTATATATATATATATATATATATATATATATATATATATATATATATATATATATATATATATATATATATATATATATATATATAATATATATATATATATATATATATATATATATATATATATATATATGAAAATCTACAATAAAATAAAGCATATGTGTATTGCAAGAAGGAAATAAATATTGATTACCATCATAATTCATTCTTGAATTTCAATAAATGTTTAGAATTTTCCTTCATTCTATGTGATAGATATGATAAAACTGATTCGTTTTCCATTCTCAGCAGCATCAGTAGTGAAGACTTGAAAATATCCAGCGTGTTCGGTGATCTACGGCTATGTGGCTGAGAGGAAAAGGTTTAAACGACGGGTATCTAATAGCTAGGATAAGACGAACGCTTGGGAGGGATAGAACAGAATAAAAATATGGTTTCCGATAAGAATGCAACGAAGGGACGGAGAATACATTAGGATAAAAAGTAATGCGAAGGTTATCATCTTCGTCTGTGATGGCTACAGGGGAATGAAAAATAAGGTGCAAATAAGACTGAAATAAATGGGGAACGAGAGAGATATATGAGGAAAAAAAGGGATACCGTGTGGGAAGAAAAGAATGAGATGGTAAACCTGTAGAGTTTATAAATGAAAGGTTTGCCTTCTAAGGTATTGTCAAGTTTGAGATTGAGGTCTTCTTTCTAATGAACTTTGAGGTTCGAAATAGAGTTCTGCTTTTTAAAGAATTGTGAGGTTCGAAATAGAGTTATTTTTTCTAATGGATGGTGAGGTTCAAAACAGACTTCTGCTTTCTAGTGGATTGTAAGGTTTAAAATAGTTCTGTTTTCTAATGGATTGTGAGGTTTAAAATAGAGTTTTGCTTTGTAAATAATTGTGAAGTTTGTGATAATAGTTCTGCTTTCTAATGGATTATGAGCTTCGAAATAGAGTTATGCTTCTAGCGGATTGTGAGCTTTGAAATAGAGTTCCACTTACTAGTGAACTCTGAGGTTTAATATTTATAGTTGATTGCGAGGTTTGAAATAAAGTTAAGGATGTTATTGGATATCAAACGAAAAAGTTTGTATATCAAAAACCATTTCCTCTGATAGCATATGTTGATATTTCTTGGTAAGAATTTTTGCCAGTGCATGTTTAACGCCATTTAGGACCTTTTGCAAGAAATCAGTAATAAAAAATAATAAACAAAAATTCTTACACCTGATGTGAAAAAATGAGGGGTTGGAAAAATTCCTGTCAATGTAAAATACTTAGAAAATTCCCTTCTCTCACATTACAATATATATTTCAACCTCTATTGTTTGATTACTCAATTATTTTCCCTTCTTGTGTTTGCTAACTTATTGTAGTATTTCCCTTAAAATATTTAGTATATCTACTAATCTCATTATAAATAGAAACCATCGTTTTGAAATCCTTAGGTCCCACATATGAAAACAGCAACACCAACACAGGCATCATTTCATTCAAGCTCTTTATCATCTAACAATGTTTATCATAAGATAAATGCCAAATACCACTGTAGAGAAAAACAAATTTACCCTCTTCGAATAAACTGTATCATTAAAAAAACACACAGTTCCCTCTCTCTAATCTATGCTATCTGATTCTCAGGTATAATTGGATATGGAAAGCAATTATAGCCGATGCATTAAACTCTTCCCAAGATTCCACTCCTGCAACTGCTAAAAGCCCAGCCGATTTCATTCCTGAAGATTGGTTGGAACAAATCGATTCAGATAACCTGAATTTAATAGGTAAGAATATCTTGCGTCACTGTTTTTGCCACAAAGTCTACAGGAAGAATAAGAGAATTCAACATGAAAGAAGTATTATAAAGAAAAAATAAGAATGAACATGGAAAATTTTAATAGGTAAGAAGCATCAAGTTGCTATGTCGATATACGAACTGGTCACTGCAAATTAAGCAGAGTGAGAAAGAATTTTTTAACATAAATGAATATCAGGCTCCAAAACCCCTATATATTTGAAAAGTTTTGCCGTATCAACAATAGAAAATACATTTTGTCTGCAGTCTTGAAGTTTTCAGTAAGGGGATTTCCCTCAACATATAATCTCGTGATATATGTTATTCCTGACAATGATGAATAGAGAGGAAAAGGAAACTGGAAGAATAAAGGATAGAAAGAGCAATAGCAATGCAGGGAGCATGGGAAAGGAAAGAGCTTCGGAAATGAATTAAGTAAGAGACGGCAAAGTGATAATTCCCAGTCAGAGGGGATTCCCCGGATTGTATGTTTTCTAAGACGCTTCTCGTTTTCTTTCACCAGGACTGTACATAACTGATGTCTGCAGAGGTTTCAGGGTGTCCAGGTTTCCTTTTAACGAAGGTTGGAGCGTATTAATCGACTGGAAAGAGCATCAAGGACATTTCTTGTCTCTCGCTATGATGCTGAACGCTGATTATGAGGGAAATCGGCCATCGAATGTTTAATGTGGCTGTCTACCCTCTTGGGTTGATCTAATGATGAGGAATTTTACCTGATAAGCTTTTTATAAAAACAATATTAGTAGTAGTAGTGATTTATAATCAATAATCTTCAATTTATTTCTATACCCTTAAATATTTAAAATATTTCCTAGCCTTAAAGTAATTGTCAAATTCGAACAAAAAATTAAATCTAGAAAGCTTTCTATTCTGTAATGGTATCTTCTTCAATAGACGAAGGTTCAACTCGAGTATCAAAGGATTTGAAATTAATAAACCACAATGTAATAAAAAATCACTTCTTGCTCAGTCCCCAGAGGCTTGGAAATATTCCTACCAATGATAAGAAAATTAGAATGCATAATTCCTACCCATTCTAACCTTTTACTTACTTTATATCGAGAAAACTCAGTATTCCTCAATTGCCGACATTGGCCAAGTCCATTTATTCATTTCTTTGCATATCCACTGAGGGTTGTGGTGGCCGATGTGGTAACGTCCCTAACTGCGGACCACCAGAATCGGGTTTGAGTCCCACTAAAACTCATTCGTTCCTTTGGTCGCTGCAACCTCACCATCCTTGTGAGCTAAGCAGGGGGGTTTGAGGGAGCCTATAGGTATATATGTTGTGTCATCAGCAACCATTGTCTGGCCCTCCTTGGTCATAGCTTGCATGGAGAGGCGGCTTGGGCGCTGATCATATGTATAGAGGGTCAGTCTCTAGGGCATTGTCCTGCTTGATAGGGCTATGGCATTGTCCCTTGCCTCTGCCAATCATGAACGGTCTTTAATATACATGGATGAACGTGACCCAAGTAAATAAAACCGAACCAGGTAATGATATATTTTGTAGTTTCCTTTCTTCATCGTCTCTTATTCGAAGTGAGATTAAATACTAATTATTCTGCAAAAAATAGTATAAAAATGTGTCTCCTTCTTTATCTCTACTACCTAAAAGATTAATATAAGCTCATGTGTTGAAAAATTACTATAGGCTTTGTTAAAATTCAAAAAAATACGAGAGCGGCTAAATTGTATCTTGAATAAATGTTGACAAAACCAGTTTTATGGTGTTGGAACTCACCGGAAAATATATTAAGAGACGATTGAAAAACTACTTTGAGAGTATGAAACTTATCTTTAATTTGATAGAGAGAGAGAGAGAGAGAGAGAGAGAGAGAGAGAGAGAGAGAGAGAGAGAGAGAGAGAGAGAGAGAGAGATATTGATATCTTTATTGGCCTTTGTTAAAATAAAACTTTGTTATAAACATTGGTAGTACAGCTCATCTCCCTTATGCAAGAAGCTTTTATATGGATCAGATTTAGTTAACTTAAAAATAAGGACATATCGGAGTTATGGCCTAGGTGAAGACACACACGAATACAAATGCATGTGCAGAGAGAGAGAGAGAGAGAGAGAGAGAGAGAGAGAGAGAGAGAGAGAGAGAGAGAGAGAGAGTGTGTGTGTGTGTTATGCCCTCTACGATAATCTTAATGAAAGTAGAATAACTACATGAACTTGCATCTAAACATTTACCCCAAAAGAGGTTTTATATGGATCAGATTTAGTTAACTTAAAAATAAGGACATATCGGAGTTATGGCCTAGTTGAAGACACACACGAATACAAATACATGTGCAGAGAGAGAGAGAGAGAGAGAGAGAGAGAGAGAGAGAGTGTGTGTGTGTGTGTGTGATATGCCCTCTACGATAATCTTAATGAAAGTAGAATAACTACATGAACTTGCACCTAAACATTTACCCCAAAAGAGTAAAATTCGGACTCCAGAGTAGTTTTCTTACAATGTAATGTCCACTCGATTTACATGTAAGAAGACTTATTTTTCTCCGTATCCAGGATAAAATGAAACGGAATATTTGGCTTGATTCCATAGCATGCAGCCATCTTACTCTTGCAACAATTGAATTGAAAAATATCTTAAATACAATATACAGCGAAAAAAGGGTAAATATCTGAGTTATCTTTAATAGGTCAATAAAATGTACATTGATTATAGCGATTATGACACATTATAAAACACCTCATTATTACAAATATTTGCAATCCCTTTATGTATGAACCAGCTGATTTCCCTTAAAAAAAAAAATAATATTACCTTTTCAGTTTAAGCGACCTCAGTTAGGGAGCTTCCCTCAGCAGCTCATGAATATTCAGGATTTAAGCGATTCTCGAATCTGATACAATGAGGAAGAAAAATGGAGGGAAGAGGTGGAATAGGTTGGGTGAGGAGGAGGCAAAAGAGTGACAGGAAGATACTATTCATGATAAGAGGAAAGTGAAGGGGACATGGGAAGGGGAGAAGGGGACATGAGAAGGGGAAGGAGAGAAGGGAACGTGAAAAGGGAAGGGGGGAAGGAGACGTGAAAAGGGGAAGGGGAGAAGGGGACATGAAAAGGGGAAGGGGAACGGGAAAAGATGACGTGAAAGGGGGAAGGGGTAAAGGGGACATGAGAAGGGGAAGGAGAGAAGGGAACGTGAAAAGGGAAGGGGGGAAGGAGACGTGAAAAGGGGAAGGGGAGAAGGGGACATGAAAAGGGGAAGGGGAAGGGGAAAAGATGACGTGAAAGGGGGAAGGGGTAAAGGGGACATGAGAAGGGGAAGGAGAGAAGGGAACGTGAAAAGGGAAGGGGGGAAGGAGACGTGAAAAGGGGAAGGGGAGAAGGGGACATGAAAAGGGGAAGGGGAAGGGGAAAAGATGACGTGAAAGGGGGAAGGGGTAAAGGGGACATGAGAAGGGGAAGTGGAGAAGGGGAAGTGGAGAAGCGGACGCGGAAAGGAGAAGAGGAGAAGGGTACGTGAGAAGGGGAAGGATAAAAAGTGACGTGAAAAGGGGAAAGGCAGAAGGGGGCGTGAAAAGGATAATAGGAGAATGGGACTCGAGAAGGAGAGAAGGGGATGATGGGAAGGGGAAGGAGAGGGTGGAAAAGGGAAGGGGGCGGATGGAAAGGGGAAGGGGAAGGGGAGAAGGGGACCTGAAAAGGGGACACGGGAGGGGGAAGGGCGGGATGGAAAGGGGAATAGGGGAAGGGGATGATGGAAAGGGGGAGGGGAGAAGGGGGAAGGGAAATAGGAAGGAGTAAAGGGAAAGGGATGATGTGGGGAGGGGAATGGGAAAGAGGAAGGAAGGGAATGTGGGAAGGGGAAATAGAAGGGTATGGGAAAAAGAGAAAAAGCATGAGACTTGAGTTTCTTGTTTTTCACCTTCATGCTCTACCTAAGACTCGATAGATAATAATAATAGTTTATTGGGAAATGCGTCTAGATATTTTCGACTAATGTCGTAGTCTTCTGGTTTAGATGGCCTTTTTTATATATATAAAACTCTTTTATTTGATGAAATACTGATAAACGAGTAACGGCTATCTTGTTTACCATCTCGTGTGAAAGGAAATATTAAAAACCCTATATCCTCTCCCGGAAAAATTCTACTATCGGATATCATACAGTATTTGTATCTAATATCCAAAGTGGAATACTACCATATAAGATTAAATAAAACCAGTAAACTGAGAGAGAGAGAGAGAGAGAGAGAGAGAGAGAGAGAGAGAGAGAGAGAGGGGGGGGGGGCGGTAATGAAATTATTCTATCTACGTGAATCGTTACAACACCAAAATATAAAATCTCCGTAATTGCCCGTCATTCAAAAATTTGTGAACATTATATTTTTTCCAAAAAAATTGTAACTTGACAATATTCTGCTATAATATAATAATAGTAATAACAATCATTTTATTAATAATATCATTAGCATCGATAATAATAATAATAATAATATTAATAATAATAATAATAATGATAATAATTTTGCTGACGGTCTGATCTATTTTCATCGTATCTAGTTTGGTAAGTCATGAGCGAAATATCTAAGATTCAAATCTAAATTCTCATTATGTACTTAACTCTATAACTACCAATAAAGTTAAAAGAAAACATTTGATCAAAGTAATAACTTTCAGTCCATAAAATTTCTCTAATTATATGAAAGGCAATATACTACAACAATAATCGCTTGGAAGAAACCCCAAGATAAACAGCATTACTTCAAGTCTAAACAAATTGAAAAAGACATGAAAATAATTCTTAGTACGTAAATAAACAAGTCAAGTGATAATAATTCTGCACTAAAAAATCTTCCTTGAACATCGCAATTCCCTCTTTCTATAAACATTCCCATACAATTTTATTCCAGTTCCTTTCCAAATAAAAGAAAAACTAACTTCCTTTGCTGTCTTAGAGGGACCAGCAAAGGAGATCCCCTAAACATCTAATAAATATCGATTCAGTCAAGTTATCCCTGTATCTGATGCGCTGAGAATTGCGGGAAGAGTAGAGGGAAGATCAGAAACCGTATTAAATAGGATAGATGAGAGGGAAGTATCGGAGGGATAGGATAGGAGAGGGGAACAACGAATGGCTGGCTAGATGACTGGAATGTACTAACACTGAGAAGGGTTACTATAAAGTAGGTTGGCTCTCGTTCCAGGTTAGAGAGATGGATGATATACGATGATTCTGACTAGATTGGAGAAGGCTCAGAAAGTCATAAACTTCCTAATTCAATATCGCAGAAGTTTGTGTTATCTGTTTAGGTGTAAAAAAAGTAAAGGCCTCTTTTTTATCTTTGGATAAAGTGCTGTCTTTATTTGTCTCTTGATTGCGAGTCTGTTGAATAAAATAAAAAAATACCAGTAAAGATTAGCAAATATTAAGGGACCATTAACATTATGAATTCCATTATCATCATTATTGATATCATAATCACTATTGTAATATCCATTATCATTACCATTACTAGAATTCTTATCATATGACACATATTAAGGGACTAACATTGTGAATCCTATCATTATCATTAATATCATAATCACTATTATCATATCCACTATCATTACCATTGCTAGAATCATTATTATATGAACATGACTTGCCTTATAGAAGATTCAATTAATATAATTTCCTTTGCCATCTTCACACTTTACGCATCAGCTGAAATAATTATTCTTTAGAAATTCTAATAACTTTAGTGTATTATGTGCATTCCTTTTCTGCAATTCAACTGATTTTCTGTATTTGTGGTCTCAATCCCTTAAAATATAGACTCCCTTTATCATCCGACAAACGCCTCCATCTTTATCACATTATAATATCTAAGTATATAATGGTCTTAATTTATTGTACATTCAGATATTCCACAAATTACTTCTCTTTGAACAAAAATCACAAAGTTACTAAAACAGGAAAAGAAATTCTGGTATTATTACGCCTGAGTAAATCCATGAGGGGAACTTACAATAAAAAATAGATTTTGAAAGTTAGTATTGACATAGATACTATTAATTCTAACATGGATACTGCTAATTATGCCACGAATTCTGAAAATTCTGACATGAATACTATTTTAATTCTGACATGGTCGCTGTTAAATCTGACATGAATACTATTAATTCTGACATGGATACTCCTAATTAGACATATACTCTTAATTATGTCATAAGTTCTATTATTTCTGACATTAATACTCTTAAATCTGACATGGACACTATTCATTCAGACAAGAATATTTTAAATCTGTCATGGATAGTGCCAAATCTGACATTGATACTGTAAAAATAATTGAAAGGTTTAGTACTTTGGTACAAATTAATAACTTCACCTATCAATTGGTTAAAATATGTAACTTTTTATATCGCTTCTTCATTATGACAGACTCGAATATAAATAAAAGATTGCCGAAAGGGGAAGAGGATAAGAACAGAAAGAAGGAGACGATGGAAGGACTAAGAAGAGAGAAGGGGAAGGGAAAGGAGATAATTGTCGAATTACAATTAAATTCTCTCTCTCTCTCTCTCTCTCTCTCTCTCTCTCTCTCTCTCTCTCTCTCTCTCTCTCTCTCTCTCTCTCTCTCTCTCTCTCATCCCTGTTTTCCATATTTTCTTTGAAATGAAAAAACTGATATATGAACATATTTTTTTTAGAAATTTTCGCTCACTACATACGATTTATTCTTTATCATTCAGATATATGACATGAGTCATATCCTTTTTAGCCCCAATATTTTAGATGATCGAAAATCGTAGCTTTTTACGCTCTCGTCAATATTATATTTACTGAAGAAAATCTCTGTATATACTTAAATTTTTCAGAAATATATTTAAGAGCTATTTTTAAGAACATGAAAAGACATGATTAAAATAAGAGGATATTTTCTCATTTCAAAAATAGTGTCACTTATTGAAATCGGCTTTTCCATCCAAGCTTTTAAATTTAGTAATTAAATCTTTCCGTCTATTCCAGACCCTCAGAGAAAAGGTTTCAGATTTTATGAAGTTTTCTATTAATATCATTTATGATTTGTCGTTTGATTCTTCTCTTAATTCTTCCTGGTTCTGGTGGCCTGGTGGTAACGCGCTTGCCTGGTGATCGCCAGAATGGGGTTCAAGCCCCACCCAAACTCATTAGTTTCTGTGTCGCTGTAACCTCACCATCCTTTTGAGATAAGGATGGGGGGGTGAGTTTGGGGGAGCATAAAAGTCTATATGGTGAGTTATCAGCTGCCCTTTCCTGACCGTCCTTGGTCCTAGCTCGGGTGGAGAGGGAACTTGGGCGCTGATCAGTCTCTAGGTCAAGGACATTGTTCTTCTTGATAAGCCATGTAGCTGTCCCTTGCCTCTGCCATTCATGAGTGGGCTTTAAACCTTTAAGTGATTCAATTTAAAAAAAATTCATTACTTTGTAAAAAGAACTTGACTGGAAGTAAAATAATGTGATCGATAGAATCAAGGAATTGAATGAGAGGATTCATCGTAAATAACTCTTTGAAAATAAAAAAAAATATATATTTTTTTTACACACGTAATTGTTCATTTATGCATCTATGTATTAACTTGTTTAACAGTCCACAGAGTAGGAATAAAAATCGTGGCTACAACTTTTGAGATCTGTCCTTACAATATATTTTAAATTTAATATTTAGAGTAAATTAATATGGAGTACTGAGTACGAAATACAGTTCCTATTTCTTAACTACTGGAGATGAAAAGTCAACATGAAATCGGGCAAAGCGTGGGAGAGAAATTGTTAGACCAGAGGGAACATTGCGCATGTATATATGAAATAAATATCTTCTCACTATATTCCCATTTTACTAAGAGAGAGAGAGAGAGAGAGAGAGAGAGAGAGAGAGAGAGAGAGAGAGAGAGAGAGAGAAAGAGAGAGAGAGAGAGAGAGAGAGCTAAATTCATAGAACTTCTTTAATTCATTGCTCAGTGTATGTAGTGCAATTCTTTTTGAGTTGGTGAGTTTTTTTTCTCCTAAGGGATTACTCTGACAATGATTTTTTGCAAGGGGATTACTAAACATTTTTTGCTGGGAATTACTCGAGGATTTTTTTTAGAAAAGGATTACTCTGGTGAGGAGTTTTCGTCCGTGGAATTACTCTGGTGAGGAGTTTTCGTCTATGGGATTACTCTGGTGAGGATATTTTTTTCAAGGGATTACTAAAAATTACAAGGAATTACTCTGGCGAGGATTTTTTTGCAAAGGATTACTCTGGATTAGTTTTCTTCAAGGGGATTACTTTGATCATAACTTTTTTTTTGCAAGAGGATTACTCTGGTGATGAATTTTATTGTAAGGGGATTTCATAGGTAAAGCGTTTTTTGCAAAGGGATTATTATACATTTTTTGCTAGGAATTACTATGGTTTTTTTTCCAAGGTATTATTCTGGTGAGGAGTGTTCAAGGGCATTACTCTAGTGAGGATATTTTTGCAAGGGATTACTCTGGTGAGGAATTTTCTTTAAGGGGATTACTCGTGTAATGATTTCTTTTCAAGAGTTTACTGAAAAAAAAATTGCAAGGATTTTTTTTTTTTTTTTTTTTTGCAGACGATTACTCTGGAGAACAGTTTTCTTCAAGGGGATAAATTTGATGTGGTTTTTTTGCAAGGGGACTATTATTATTATTATTATTATTAATATTATTATTATTATTATTATTATTATTATTATTGCCGTTACTATTACTTGCTAAGCTACAACTCTAGTTGGAAAAGCAGAATACTATAAGCCCAGGGGCTCCAACAGGGGATATAGCCCAGTGAGGAAAGGGAACAAGGGAAAAGAGAATATTTTAAGAAAATTAAAATTAAAATGAATATTTTATATATGAACTATTAAAAATTATAACAAAACAAAGCGACGAGGACGAGAGATAAGATGGAATAGTTTGCCCGAGTGTACCCTCAATCAAGAGAACTCTAACCCAGGACAGTATAAAACCATAGTACAGAGGCTATGGCACTACCCAACCCTAGAGAACAATGGTTTGATTTTGGAGTGTCCTTCTCCTAGAAGAGCTGCTTACCATAGATAAAGAATCTCTTCTACCCTTACCAAGAGGAAAGTGGCCACTGAACAATATCAGTGCAATAGTTAACCCCTTGGTGTTCCACAGGGTAGTGTTCTTGTCCCATTACTTTTCATACTATATAAAAAGACATGCGGTTTGGCCTAGAAAACAAGCTTGTTGCATATGCAGATGATGCTACTCTCTTTGCATCAATTCCATCCCCTGAATGTAGATCTGGGGTTGGTGAATTCCTTAATAGAGATCTAGTAAAAAGTAGTGCATGGTGTAAATTATGGGGTATGAATTTGAATCCTAACAAAACTCAAAGTATGATAGTAAGTAGGTCCAGGACAGTGGCTCCTCAAAATCCGGATCTCAGTATTGATAATGTTTCTTTAATTTTGTATGACTCTTTTAAGATTTTAGGTGTGATTATAGACAGCAAATTTACTTTTGAGAAACACATTAGGTCTGTGTCTTCTTCAATTGCCCAAAAAAATTGGCTTTTTGAGAAAGTCTTTCAAGATTTTCGGTGATCAATCTATTCTGGAGAAGTGTTCTAATTCTCTCATTCTACCTTGTTTTGATTATTGTTCTCCTTTCTGGTGTTCAGCTGCTGATTCTCATCTTAATTTATTGGACAGACACTTGCGGTCTGTTAAATTTCTTATTCCTGATCTAGATATTAATCTCTGGCACTGTTGTTCAATTAGTTCATTATGGACGTTGCATAAGATTTTTCATAACTTTGACCATCCTTTACATTCAGATCTTCCTGGTCAATTCCATGTAGTTCGGAATACTAGGCAGGTAGTTAATACTAATAGCCAGGCCTTCTCCATCATGAGGCTCAATACTACACAGTATTCTAGAAGTTTTATTCCAGCTGTAACCAAGTTGTGGAATTATCTTCCTAATCGGATGGTGGAATCAATAGAACTTCAAAAGTACAAAATTGCAGCAAATGTTTTTATGTTAAACAGGCTGACATAAGTTTTTTATAGTTTATATATGACATATCTGTTTCGACGTTGTTACTGTTTTTAGAAGGATTTATTATTAGTTTGTTCTCATTATTTATTTATTTCTTATTTCCTTACCTCACTAGGCTATTTTTCCCTGTTGGAGCACTTGGGCTTATAGCATCTTGTTTTTCCAACTAGGGTTATAGCTTGGCTAGTAATAATAATAATAATAATAATAATAATAATAATAATAATAATAATAATAATAATAATAATAATAATAATAATAATAATAATAATAATAATAATAATTGTTTGGTAATATCAGGGTTGTAATGTGTATGAGGACAGAGGAGAATCTGTAAAGAATAGGCCACACTATTTGGTGTATGAATAGGCAAAGTGAAAATGAACTGTAACCAGAAAAAAGGATCCAATGTAGTACTGTCTAGCCAGTCAAAGGACCCCATAACTACTTTGTGGTAGTATCTCAATGGATGGCTGGTGCCTACCTACTATGGAGTTTTGCAAAGAATTACCCTCGTACTCTGGTGAGGAGTTTTTTGGAAAGGAGTTACTAAGATGAGGAGTATTTTTGCAAGGGGAACTCTCATATGAGGAGTTTTTTATACGGTATTACTCTGACAAGGATATTTTTTAAGGGGATTAATAGCGTTGAGGAGGGTTTTTTTTTGCAAGACGATTAACCTGGGAAAGATGTTTGCAATGGGATTACCCAGATTAGGATTTTTTTCACACGGAATGACTCTGGTGAGAAGTTTTTTAAAGGGGATATCTCCGTTGAGGAGTTTTATAACAGACATTTAACCTGGGGAAGTTTTTTTTTTCTTTTTTGCAAAGCGATTGCCCTGTTGAGGATTTTTTTTACAAGGGATAATTCTGGTGAGGAATCTTTTTGAAAGGGGATTACTCCGTTGTGGAGCTTTACGCAAGAATGTTAACCTTGGGAAATTTTTGAAAAAGGATTACTGTGTGTGTAATTTTTAGCAATAGGTTACG
>NC_090741.1:79636454-79651454 GCF_036898095.1 Palaemon carinicauda | reverse complement strand
TTTTAAGAATCATAGACATGAATGCAGTACCATCTTTATCAATATATTATCATTTATTAATATTACAAGCTAAGATACAATCCTATTTAGAAAAGCAGGTTGCTATAAGCCGAAGGGCTCCAACATGGAGAAATAGACCAGTGAGGAAAGGAAAAAAGCAAATAAACTACAAGAAAAGTAATAAACTTACTTCACAAACAGTACCAAAATTTAAATAGATCTTTCATAAATAAACTATGAAGATTAAAAAAAAATTAGTAAGAGAAATAAGATAGAATAGTGTGCCAGAGTGTACCCTCAAGCAGGGGAACTCTACCCCAGGACAGTGGAAGACCATGATACAGAGGCTATGGCACTAACTTAGACTAGAGAACAATGTTTTATTTTGGAGTGTCCTCCCCCAAATCATCTATTTCCATATACTGTACACTAGGCCATGTAATTTTACCAAAACTAAATCATGCCTAACTTCTTTTAGGAACCAAAAAAAAAAAAAAAAAAAAGAATAGTCACTAGCAAGTATTTTATATCAATGTCTTTGATAAATTAAAATTCTCTCTCTCTCTCTCTCTCTCTCTCTCTCTCTCTCTCTCTCTCTCTCTCTCTCTCTCTCTCTCTCCTCTCTCTCTCTCGTATCATATAATCACGTTTAAAAGAGCTCCATCTATCGTAGATTCCCCTATATCTAGGATTTTCTTCAATCTCCCCTATCTATTCCTTCTATTAGTCTTCCAAACTCCTCGAGGTGTGGTCTATAATATTTCACAGACACACATACACACACACACACACTCACACACACACGCACACACACACACACACACATATATATATATATATATATATATATATATATATATATATATATATATATATATATATATATATTTATGTGTGTGTGAAAATATCACCCAGGAAAGGCATTTAATACCGAATTCTATCTTGGGAATATATATTCACTTGGAATTCATAGCTCAGTCGCTTGAATCGTGCTGGCATGGTTTCCGTCCCAAATCACTCTTGATAGCTCAGTCGGTAGAGTCGTGCCGGCATGGTTTCCGGCCCACAGGTGGGGGTTCGAATCTCTACCCGGCCAGAAGCTGTTACCATAAAATGAATTCCAAGTGAATATATATTCGCAAGATAGAACTCGATATTAAATGCCTTTCGTGGGTGATATTTACATTGATTAAAATCACGTGTGCTTGTGATATATATATATATATATATATATATATATATATATATATATATATATATATATATATATATATATATATGTGTGTATATATACATACATATATATATATATATATATATATATATATATATATATATATATATATATATATATATATATATTGACTTTTAGCTAGATTGGCATTATGTTATCACATGCCACTCTGGTACCTCTTGCAACTTTCCCCAAGCTGCTTTTATCCTATTCTCAACTTCAACCTCACATCCTCCCTCCTGATTTATAGTAGATCCCTGATATCTGAATAGCTCTACCTGTTTTATAACTGCATCTCTACTTTCATGCAAGTCCCTACCTTCATTACTGTTCACCATAGTTTCAGTCTTATCCATATTTACCCTCAAGCTACCCCTTTCCAAAGACTTTATCCACTCCATAATCCTGCTCTGTAATTCTTCCTCGTTTTCAACAGTCATTGCCAAATCATCAGCATATAGCAACTCCCACAACTCAACATTTCCGATCTCTTCACTTAACACATCCAAGACTAGCACAAATAAAAATAGGCTTAAAGGTAACTCCTGGTGTAATCCAACATTAATTCGAAGGTTTCTGTTTCTCTAACAGTTGTTACTTTGTCCTATCATCACAATCATTCTAACCTACTTCTCCCAGAATTTCCTCTTCCTCTAGCACCAAAACCTCACTTTTCTTTATATTCTATCATATACCTTCTCCAAATCTACAAACGTACAAAAGAATGTCTGGTTTCCCTCTAGTCTCTTTTCTTGTAACTTCTTTACTATTAAGATAGCATCTACAGTCTCTCTTTCCCTCATGAATCCTTACTGCTGTTTCCCAATCTTTACAATCTCTCTCAATCTCTCATATAGTACTCTCTAAACTTTCAATTGCAATTATAGCATGCAAGATAGAAATGTAAATTCAGTTATATTTCTATCTTACATGCTATAATGAAGTAATACTTTCCCTTGAGACAAGTTAATCCTATCGTTAAATATACAGTCAGTCATGTTTTTTTTTTTCTTTTTTTTTTTGGCTTGAGGTGAAATATCACAATTGACACAGTTAATTCCGAAATAAGATAATAATAAAAAAAATATGTACATAAATAAATAATACTCAAATCGTACCAAAGGGAGATTTTTCTAGCTTCATAAAACGGAAGCTTGTGCCACAATCCCCAGCAAAGCCCATTGGCGAAATGCTTTTGTTTTCACACTTGCAATCCGAGTAGCAGACCTAAGGACATGTAAATATAAAGCTGCCTGAAAGTCCTGCAAGCTTTATTCTATTCTCGCTGAAGAGAAACACCAAAGACTCCGTCCTAACAGATATACTCCATTTACTTCTCAGGAAATAATCCTTTCTTTTGCGTTATTAATATTTCATTTTGTTTTTCTTTTTTCGAGCGGGAGGGAAAAAAGCTTTACCTTGAGGTGATTTGGCGGATATGGTAAAGTTTTCATACTCCCGACTGTGAAGAAACGATGAGAAAATGTTCAGTTCATTTGATATCAACAAAGACTTCTGAGTTCTCCAGAAATTTATTTTATCATTTATTGGGCGAGACTCAAAAACAATTTAATATTCAATATGTAATATTGACTGCATTTCAGAAGCTTCTTTTTCTGTTAATTCCATTGAAAGAATATATTCTGCAACACAGGATGTGAACACTTCCTTGAAGAAAAAATATAAAAAATAACTAAAATTATCTTATTCAGTTCTTCCCCACATATAGAATAATTGAAAACCAAGGAGCAATCGATGCAATGGACCTGCCTCAACCATCAATAATCCATTCACTTAAGCAACGTCAATTATACCGAATTTGTAACTTTACTTCTCTCTGCGATGTTAACACAAGACTACGAAATATCTAATTAATTTACATGGTTATATATTGAATAATCTATACATATATCTATTATTCGACCGGAGGGGTATGACCTTCTTGAATCCAACCCCCCCCCCCCCCTCTCATCCTACCACAAAAAATCATCTATATTGAGAAAAAGAAAATGTTGAGCTTATCTATAAAAATAATACATACACTGTTAAAATTTGCCCGAAAAAAACTACGGTAAAAATCCTGGAATAAATTTGGTCAGACATTTACCGTTTTAAAACGGATGTATTAATGTTAAAGAGTGATATTGTGGTCACTAACCCGTGAAATTATTGAAAAGGTAGGGTAAAAATTACGGTCGCATATATTTTACTGAAAAGCGGCTGAGAACCGTATATTTTCACGGAGAATTTCCGATTAAAGTTACGGTTTTTCTTCAAGTGTAACAAAATTTGAACGTTTTAATACATCACACGAAGATTATCAACTCTTATGGAAGTAACTTACGAGAATGAGGTGATTGATTATTATTTAGCAAAAAGTGCAAAACATATTTCTAAAGAGAGAGAGAGAGAGAGAGAGAGAGAGAGAGAGAGAGAGAGAGAGAGAGAGAGAGAGAGAGAGAGAGAGAGAAGAGAGGAGAGAGAGAGAGAGAGAGAGAGAGAGAGGAGAGAGGAGAGGAGAGAGAGAGAGAGAGAGAGAGAGGTAAATGTTACAGCTACAGAACAAACCACTATAACTCAAATGCATAATAATTTAGTTCACTGAACAATTGGGTCACCTGGTTATTCATTTGTTAACACTTGTGTGGGCTCACGAGTTCAAGAATTTATGTTCTCTAATCTACTTATGAAATAATGTAAATAAAAAGGGATTAAATCTTTCATTTACCTTCACAAGTAGATTTTGGGACACATATTCCAAATAGGATTCAGGCTCTTTCGGAGACAAAAATGTTCTAGTAATTTTGAAATCCCAAAGCTGTTGAGATTAAATTATTTTATAGTTTTTTCAATGCCATCATAATATGACAAATTCAATATATTTAACATATGATATTACATTTTATACATCATAGAAGTCTTGAAAATAACTTCTGATATTTAGATATTAATATCTAATATGAGATTAAAACAAAACAAAAATGTTAATTGGTACGGACTACATTGTTCTGTTACAGGTGACTTCAGTGTATATTTTACTGAATATCTATTCTCCTCTTTAGGAGACGAACAAACAAATAGCGAATTCCGACTAAAACTTTTTGGGTCTGATTAGTTACGGAAGTGTAATTAAGATTAGCAGCAATTGAATTACGTCTGGATAGAAATCAGCTTCATTATTATTATTATTATTATTATTATTATTATTATTATTATTATTATTATTATTATTATTATTATTATTATTATTTCCTAAGTTGCAACACTAGTTGGGAAAGCAAGATGCTATAAGCCCAGGGGCCCCTACAGGGAAAATTGTCTAGTGAGGAAAAGAAACAAGGGAAAATATTATATTTTAAGACCAGTAACAACATTAAAATAAATATTTCCCACATAAACTAGAAAAACTTAAACAAAACAAGAGGAAGAAAAAAAAAGATAGAATAGTGGGCCCGAGTGTACACTAAAGTAAGAGAACTGTAACCCAAGACAGCGGAAGACCATGGTACAGAGGCTATCGCACTACCCAAGACTAAAGAACAATGGTTTGATTTTGGAGTTTTCATCTCCTAGATGAGCTGCTTACCATAGCTAAAGAGTCTCTTCTACCCCTTACCAAGAGGAAAGTAGCCACTGAACAATTACAGTGCAGTAAATAACCACTTAGGTGAAGAAGAATTGTTTGGTAATCTTAGCGTTGTCAGGTGTATGAGGACAGAGGAGAAGATGTAAAGAATAGGCAAAGGGAAAGTGAACCTTAACCATAGAAAAGGGTCCAATGTAGTACTGTCTGGCCAGTCAAAGGACCCCATAACTCTCTAGCGGTAGTATCTCGACGGGTGGCTGGTGCCCTGGCCAACCTACTACCTATCACTCAAATACTTTAATGTGCAAAGCTAAAAAGAAGATTGGTGTCTGAAATTGGTAGGAATAACTAAATTTAGAGTTAGTTCATGATTGAATGTGGAATCATACGGTTAAAAATTCGTTATGAATAAAAAGGTTTAATCTGGATGGCTGCCTCAGAATATCAAAGGTTAAGTAGATGAGATTATAATCTAATTTGGTGTTTTCTAATTATAAATTCTATAATATGATAATGTTAATTTGTGAGCGATTGTAGTACTTTACAGTTATGAATTTTTTCAAATGCAAACTTTACTCTTTATGGTAGCCTTCACATCTGTTTTATTTTTGTAATTTAGGTAATGTTGGGGAAATGTTTCTCAATATAACTACAATTTTGCCAAAAAGCTACGATATGAAAATGTTATATCTAGCTTCAAATCCCTTCATGAATAAATCGCAGTTCATATGGTTAACCTTATATTAGTCTTCCTTGATATGATTAAGTTAGGCTATATTACAGTAGGTCTGGCTATGTTAGGTTAGATTAAATTAAGGATAGAGGCTGCTACTGGATAAAAATTCATTAATGAGTACCCAAATTGTAATAAGAAAATTATTTTTAGACAAGACAAAAGTTTATAAATGAATGATAACATTAGTTGGGCCTTGAATGTTGGATGAATAAAATGAAAAATCTGGATTGATTAATAGGGGGAATAAGAGGGGATAGTCATAACTGAGGAATGAAAAAAAAGAATTGTTAAGCGGAACACAAACTGAAAAACAGAAGACAGTGAGGAATAGAAACTACCATCTCCCGCAAAATAGTTCAAAATTGTCATTCATAATTTGGAGAGTTATTACCTGAAATGGGAGCAACATTACGCTTATGCCTCACCACGTTTTCAAAACGTTTTTCAAAAGCTCCTCAGCTGAGTTTAGTTGTTAATAACTAAATTTGACATTACTTAGCACAGTTTTACCACATTTAATCTCCTTTCTCTCCTTGTTGGTATGTCTGTCTATCTGTCTCTCCATCAACCAAAAAATTATGTATTATTTTACCATTTCATACTTCATTTGATAAATGAAACCTTCAGTTTATTAAGAATTAACTCGAAATGAGTCATTATACAGAGTGACATAAACTTATGGAAGATAAAATGGATCCCAAGGCAGCTACCGAAATTACCGAAAGAATAATGAAACTGTAAAGGCAAACAACAACAGTAAACGTGATTATTTCAAAAGCTAAGATCCTAAGTAAACAATGTAAAGCAGCAGAAATGATAAATGTAAAAGTTTTAATCATAGTAAATAATTTATATCTTTATGTTAGTGATATGACTTTCATCAAGCCAGTTTATAATAATAAATTTCCCTACTGACATAGCAATAAATTCATGCAGTCACCTTCCATTACTGTCACTATAAAATTCTACTTTGTTACAAGCCATGAAAAGCCTGTTATTGTGATCTTTTTTCTCCTACTACTCTTATCATTTAAGCGTAATACTAAAATCCCATTTTTCTGTCAACGTTATTACTGCAAGATTCGCCATTCTTCTACACACTTTGCAAAAATGAATAGGAATTGTTAAGGAGCTGTCAATCGATCAATTTAATTTTCCCTGCTACAAATAAAACAATCGAAATGTGAATCTGTTAGATCACGATAATTTAAAAAGTTTTCTTTATTCCTACATAGTGCATTTAACAATTATTATCATTATTATTACTAGCCATGCTACAACACTTGTTGGAAAAGCCAGATGCTATAAGCCCAAGGGCTCCAAATGGGAAACATAGGCCAGTGAGGAAAGGAAATAAGGAAATAAATAAATGATGAGAATAAATTAACAAAAAATCATTCTAAAAACAGTAAAAATAGATTTATAGCCTGTTCAACATAAAATACATTTGCTGCAACTTTAAACTTTTGAAGTTCTAGTGATTCAACTACCCGATTAGGAAGATCATTGCGCAACTTAGTCACATCTGGAATAAAATTTCTAGAATACTGTGTAGTATTGAGCCTCATGATGGAGAAGGCCCTCCTATATGTTACCAACATAGCTTATGCTAAAATTAAAATGTTTGTTTAGTCACCAATACTCAAAGGATATCTATTTCGGAATTATGAATTACAATAAAACTTAACAAATATTACTTGGGAAATTTATTACACCAGACCACTTTACTAAGACACGTTTCCTCAACCGGGGTAGGTCCTACCTTACATTATCAACCGGGACTTGAATGGCGTCGCTGGCTTAAGGTTCAACCAGGAATCTGCAATTCAGTGCCATTTCTTTCCTTAATAATGCTTGGCCTAAAGTTTCAAATTAGAATTACTTGGGCATCATTCGCCATAACAATTTCTGAAGGATCTGAATGGTCTTAATGGTTTCGCAGAATTTCATTATGAAATTCTTTAGTTATTCAATAGAAATTGTTAAAATTTTAAATTTTATGTTTAATCTTCGAAAAAGACATTGTTCGGGAAATACAAGAGGAAGTCTGGATTCCTTCAAGAATTAAAACTCAATCTTGCCTCAAGGAGTTATGTTAACACAACAACCTAGGAAAGAAAATCCATTCCATCGCATGTGGTTTCAGATCCAACATTTTGGATATTTCTATTGGAAAACGAATCAACCACATGTGGTAATTGGGAACGAATGGTTCTGGCAAATGTGATTAAAATATCTTATACAATTGTGCATTTTATTTTGACTGGTGCGACAGCTGCACGTTTTAATCATAAGTATGTTTTAATTCGATAAAAGTCGAATGTAATTCTCTCTCTCTCTCTCTCTCTCTCTCTCTCTCTCTCTCTCTCTCTCTCTCTCTCTCTCTCTCTCTCTCTCTCTCTCTCTCTCTCTCTCTCTCTCTCTCCCTCTTTTCATTATCCACTAAAATATGACATGTAAATCACGAGGTAAATTTTGATGGAGAAATTGGGATTGGCAGTTTTAGGTAACTTCATAAAGTAATAATAAAATAAAAATCTAACAGAAAATGATAATTTATTCATCTTAAGACAAATAGAAATATCCTAAATACCAAAATTATATTGCAAAACATATAAACAACCTTGCACCATTACAAATCTAATATATGCATTTAAAAAGAAAAATATTAAAAAACACACATTAATGCCATGCCTCCACATTAGACTCTATTGGAATATTATATCAACATTACCATTGATACTGGCTTTTCTTTTGACTTGATTACTTTCGAAGCAATATTTTTTCGTACTTCAGAAATGAGAAAATTATGTTTTCGTAATGAACTTTAAAGTGAATATATCTGTCTCTCTGTTATTCAAGTTTAAAATCAACACAGGATATTTTTCTGCTGTATTTTAATCGTTATATATCGAGAGAGGAAATCCTACATGGATTATTATTATATACTGTACACAATTTCGAAATGTTCCGAAACAGGGAATCCATCAAAATATCAAAATTTGAATCCTACTCAAAATACCTCTGTATTGTTCTTACTGAATTATGTATTAATTTCTAAATGAGATTTATGAAATACATGAAAATAATGACCTTTTGGTTAGTGGGGCATTTTATCACCCAGATGGAAATTACAAAAGATATTTTTCTGTATTTTTTTTATCCTTTATATTATGTATACAATTTATTAATCAATCAAACTTCCAGGAGCAAACAAAGTCACCGTGCTTAACTGGCAGTCCTTACGTTTAAAAGAAAATCTAGAGGTCATTTGAAAGTTTTCTATTTTTGGAAGTATTTCTCTCATTCATTGTCAAAATAGATAAAACATATAACTGGTTGCACTGTGTGGACTAGCAGGAAATCCCTTTCTTAATGAAGATAAAAGGTGGTAATTTTTTTTTTTTTCAATACACTTAGCAAGAAAATACAATTTTCTAGACTAAGCATGATAAGAATTTAAGAATTCTGGGGTAGACCTAAACCGAGGCTGGAAAACAGTTTTCACAAGACCAGAACAGAAAATAAAAAAAATATATATATTTAAAATTCTAAACATTGGCCGTAGTGGCAAGGAAATATCTAACGTTGTTGTAAAAAGTGGAGTTAACTGATAACTGATTTTTTGAGAAGAAATTGATTAAGTGAAGGCACCAACTATTTTGTAGCTCTTCTAGGAGAAGGACACTCCAAAATCAAACTATTGTTCTCTAGTCTTGGGTAGTGCCATAGCCTCTGTACCATGGTCTTTCACTGTCTTGGATTAGAGTTCTCGTGCTTGAAGGTACACTTAGGCACACTATTCTATCTTATTTCTCATACTCTTGTTCTCTTTTTAATGTTTTTATAGTTTATATAGAAGATATTTATTTCAGTGTTGTTAATCTTAAAATATATTTTTCCTTGTTTCCTTTCCTCACTGGGCTATTTTCCCTGTTTGAGCCCCGGAGCTTACAGCATCCTGCTTCTCCAACTAGGGTTGTAGCTTAGCAAGTAATAATAATAATAATAATAATAATAATAATAATAATAAAACATCGAAGAGAGTTAAATAATACCAATGAAAAATATTTCTACTTTTTCTGCTAGACAATTTCTACATGTACAGTTGGATACAGGAATTCCTGGCATCCCTCACTCTGAGGAAGTGCACCCAGTCACACCCTTATTCTTGTTTGGTTAATCACCGCAGAGTAAGGGTGTGACACGGTGTATTTCCTCAGAGGACGTAGGACCAGGAATTTCTGTCCTCAACTGTATATATTTATCAAAAGGAAACCATGAAGTTAATAGAGGTTTCACATATTAGAAGCTTAATAAATCTTAATAACTGGTTGTTGGTTGTTTAGGTCTGGTACTACAACCAAAATGGACATTGACGCCTGAAACATCTGGTGATAATGTTTCCTAAACCGTACCTCATAATAATAATAATAATAATAATAATAATAATAATAATAATAATAATAATAATAATAATAACTGCTGTTATTAATAATAACAACAACAACAACAACAACAACAACAACAACAACAACCAAAAAAACAATAACATTAATAAAATGATTAAAATAAGAGAAAATAATAATAATAATAATAATAATAATAATAATAATAATAATAATAATAATATGGATACCTTATAAATAATTCCATGTTCGTCCGATTCTGTATTCACCAGACTTTATCATTAGCAGATCTGCCCAAGATCAGGAACTGAAAGAGAGCAAAAAAGTTTTATCAGTGTTCAGCTAAAAATAATCAGGACGCAGATTGCACAAAGAGATTGTATGCTAAACCGTTATATGAGCGTAGCTCACGGTAATTATATAAGAGAGGATAAAAGATGCCTGATATTTACAATTTATCATCATAATTATCATTATCATCAGCATTATAATTACCATCTTTATTATTATTATTATTATTATTATTATTATTATTATTATTATTATTATTATTATTATTATTATTATTAATATTATTATTATTATTATTATCATAAATTCTATATAATTTTATTTATAGAGCACCAGGATGAATTCATTTGTTGAAATGTAAAAATCCTAATATTAAACTATGAACTATTCAAAACAAATTATAAATAATGAATTATGATGCAATCAACTAAATGTAACTTCTGCTCGTCTGTATATTGTCTGTCACGTCTTTTTCATAAGTCAAAAGGTAAATCCAAAAGCCAAAAAATTCAACTAAAAATAAATTTTCAAAGTGTATCATAACTTGCCTCAGTCTTAAGGATCTGGAATAAATCTATCTCAGACCTGATATAAAGTTAAAGCCTAAATAAAATTGATCAATATTTTCAGGATATTCAGACCTCATAAATTACACACTCTCTGAATTTATGTTACACACAGATGATGTTACAAGTCTCACTCGCTCTGCAATATAACATATTATTGCCTGATTACAATAAGAGAGAATTGAATCACAATCTGGGATGAAAGTATAAGTGATCATAGATCTAGTGAACTTTAATAACGAAGGAATACAAATTCATTCCTCCTGGAGTCAAGCACTGAAAAAATGAACGAACAAAATACACGCAATAACCGTAATGAATTGTGCTATTTGTTAAAAGATTAGTCTTACATGAAGATGATGAAAGATATGAAATAAATACCGTAAAGACTCAAAAATGTCTTATTATATCCACTACATGATTTGATACCACAATTCTTCACAAAAATTTGACTTTAATGTTAAAACCAAATTCTATGATGAGAGGGTACAGCTGTCAACCAATTTACTGAGCTTTAGAGTAGACAACTGCGACAAGAATCTATTGCGTAGAAAAGTGTATCATTATTATTATTACTATTATTATTATTATTATTATTATTATTATTATTATTATTATTATTATTATTATTATTACCTCCGCTTACGAAGTTGGGATGAAGTTATGTTTTCGCCCCTGTATGTGCGTGTGTCTGTTTGTTTGTGAACACCTTCCTGGCCACAATTTTACTCATAGAGTTGTGAAACTTTCAGGGATTAATTGCAAGGTTGAGACATGGAAGTGATTAAATTTTGAAAGCTTTAAGTCAAATGTCATATTAAAGGTAGGTTGAGAAAACGGTCAACCGAAATACGCTGCCGTGGCAGAGGTCTCCAGTATCAAGAGTGCTTTTCTAATTAGCATTATTATTGGAAGAGCTGGAAGCCGAGACCAAGCTCTCCTACAGGGAAAAATAGCCTAGTTAGAAAAGGAAATGAATGAATAAATAAACTATATGAAGCAATAATAATAAAAGCTAAGACTCCTTAAGCCACTATGTTATCTAATATCTGTAGATTTTCTAGTCTTTTTTCCAAAAGGCCAACTATTCAGAATTATTGTTAGGTTTGTTGTATATTATTAATTTTTAAGTTTTATTTAATTCTACTGCGACCTGGTTTGTAAAATGGTTGAGGATGTCAGGTTTCGTTACTGAATATAAGTTTTGGGTTTTAATTAGATTTATATATACTTATATATACACACACACACACAAACACACACACACACACACACACACACACACACATATATATATATATATATATATATATATATATATATATATATATATATATATCACGAGTTAATTTTCGCCCTACTGCAGCAGGAATTTTGGAACAACATATTATCTCCCAGGTGATAAGTACCACGTGATCACCTGCTACCACTGTCAGAGGTATGGACATTTTGAAAAAGATTGCGAGTCTAAGAATGAAGATGAAGTCTGCGGGAAATGTTAAGAGAGACATTCCACCAGGGAGTGTAATTCGCAAGTGTCAAAGTGTATAAACTGCAAAAATTTAAACAGACTAAGTGACCATACAGTAAATTCTAGTGACTGCGATGCTTTTGACTTGGAATTGAAAAGACTAACGGAAAATACTGATCATGGCTACTAAGTATGTCATATCTTTCACATAGCGAGAGAAGATAGGTCTGGTGTGGGTGTCGGTCTCTTTATTTATAAAAGTTACTCAAATCTCAAACGTTGAAAAGAATTATTGTAACAAGCTTTGAATATATAGAAATAAAATTTACGCCAAAAAACAGAAGAATATCCTTGTAAACAATACGTGATCTGAAATGATAAATACTCTGAACGAACAAGGTAAAACGACAGCGGAGGTCCTGTAGTGAGTAAGGTTCTCCTGCTGTATGGGACCGGAAAAGCAGCCATCAAAGTAAGTAAGTAAAGTAAGTCCCTGTCCATTTCAATGATGTTAGTACCCAGCACACTTGACAAGCTATCATTCCATATTGTGGTATGATCTTCGCAATCAGGCAGTTGAATCGGTGGAAATAGCAGCGAATGTTATGTTGAAAAGGTTGACATAAATCTCTTTTCATAGATTATTTATGACATATCTATTTAAACGTTACTACTGCTCTTAATTATGCTCTAGGAGAGATTAATTTAGATGACTGAGATATGTTTAAATGTAATGATATTTAAATCTTCCACTTAGTATTGAAAATTTATGATCAAAAATTAGAATGTGATTATATTTAATTCTTCCACTTAGTATTGAGAATTTAGTATTAAAGAAATTCAAGCCTAATAATAATATTGTATTTAATGATTTTCCCATTATGAAACAAAACAGGTGTAATCTAAGAGCAAATTACATAGGACTGTACCTACCTAATATGAAAAATAGTTTCTCTCTCTCTCTCTCTCTCTCTCTCTCTCTCTCTCTCTCTCTCTCTCTCGGGGTTAGAACACTGTTGTGTTTATATCCAACAAAAACTCCCTTGAATTCTCTTTACCTTTCTCCTATCAGAGACGTTTACCTGCAAAAGGAAAGTTTTCCTAATTTTGTTTCACCATTTCAGTGGTCTAAATTCCCCCATGACAGGCATTTCATTCTAGATTTCCTCATTCCAGACCTTACCATTTCCAGAGGTTAAATGGAAATAAGGTAAATATTGTCCTCAACTATCTCGAGCAATATTACCAACTAGAGAAGCTGGTATTATCTTTCGGTTGATGAGCCTCGATAGAAATCGAATCATATCTCTCGGTTTCAAAGACAAAAGGAGCGTGCTATTGTTAGCCAAGTTGAACCTGCCCCTCTAAAATTCAGGCGTTGTTCACTACAGTAGAGAAAGTGTTCAGATGGCTTGCATACTTTCGCTTTTGAAATAAATGTTGCAAGGAATATGGGCTTTGAATTCAGTTTACTTCATGGAAATACCAACTCCTGTAGATAACGACATCTATCGTTACTATTGATAATACATAATTGACTAAAAATAAATTCTAAAACGTAGCAAAAGTTTTACCATCGAAAAGTGAATTTCTCCTTGGGTTTATAATCTATAGGCAGTGTGCATTCGAAAAAAAAAATGGCAATTTTGACTTATCTTAAGAAAGGTGTCAGTGATAAAATGATAAATTAGTTTGCGAATCCATAGAAATCAAGACAGCTGAAAGGACGGTACAGACTGGGAAGATCTGAATATAAAGGATAGTCAAAATTAGCATAAATCCTAAATCTTATGCAGCATATAAAAGAACCTAACTGACCGACGGCACCAAAGATAATATCTACAGCAGTAATAAGTAATTTAACAGGTCCTATTTTTATCCAAAAAATATATAGATAGCAGTCAGCAGTTGAAGATCAAAGAGGAGAAAAATACTAACATAAAAATTGTAGAATGAAAGAATTATAAAACTTTATCAGCAGAGATTGGCCACCAAAGAACTAGAATTCTTTTTAGCAATTGAAGAAACAGACCCAATGTATATCTCTAAAGTAAATTTGCAATAAAAACGTCACCTAGACTTTTAAATAATGTGTATATAGTTTAAGAGTTGAGTGTTGCGGTGTTTGTTATAATATATATAATATATATATATATATATATAAATATATGTATGTATATATATATATATATATATATATATAAGTATATATATATATATATATATATATACATATATATATATATATATATATATATACATATATATATATATATATACTGTATATATATATATATATATATATATATATTATAAGAATAAAAAAATAAATTCATGAGATGAACGGAGCAAGAAGTTTATTGCACGGCCTGGAAGGAAAGTGAAACTAAAGTTCAATATTACCAAGAGAATCATCAAATTATACTAATTTCCTTCGGAATGTCCAAGTGCGACATTAAAGTCGCAACCAGACTCGAGAAATCCCGTTAACTTCAGCTACATTTTGTGAGAAACTTTGCAAGGCAAAAGCCTCGGGATACTGGGGTTGGCTGCTGGGGAAAATGGCGGTAATGAGGCTAGAATTATTTGGTGAATTTATACTGATATAGTTCGCTTTATGAAGATGGAACATCATGTGTTCTTGGAGAATATCCCGGTGTTATAATAGGCAAGGTCAGGGATGCTAAATAGGAGCTTTAGAAGGATG
>NC_090741.1:79630868-79635954 GCF_036898095.1 Palaemon carinicauda | reverse complement strand
TTATCTTTGGGTTTCTTCCAAGAGATTATTGTTGTAGTATATTGCCATTCCTATTATTAGAGACATTTGATGGACTGCAAGTTATTACTTTGATCAAATATTTTCTTTCAACTTTATTAGGAGTTATAGAGTTACAATAATTGGAGTTATAATTTTTCATAAATATATATAATGAGGTTTCAGAATTGAATATTACTTATTTTGCTCGTAACTTGCCAAACTGGATATGATAAAAGTAGTTCAGACGTTCAGCAATATTATTATTATTATTATTATTATTATTATTATTATTATTATCATTATTGTTGCTGTTGTTGTTGTTGTTGTTTTTATCAATGATATTATTATTATTATTATTATTATATAATCCTTGGATCTTCACAGCAGAATATTGTCAAGTTACAAATTTTTTGGAAAATGTATAATGTTCACAAATTTTTGAATGACTTACAATTACGGAGATTTTATATTTTGGTGTTGTAACGATTAACTTAGATAGTATAACTTTATTACATCTCTCTCTCTCTCTCTCTCTCTCTCTCTCTCTCTCTCTCTCTCTCTCTCTCTCTCTCTCTCTCTCTCTCTCTCTCTCTCTCTCAATTTACTGTTTGTTTTTAATCTTTTATGGTATCACTCTACTTTGGATATTAAATAAAAATACTATGTGATTTCCGATGGTAGAATCTTTGTGAATTAACGTAAGAGTTTTTTTCAGAACCTGAAATTTTCCAGGGACGAGATAGGATTTTTTATATATCCTTTTACAGGAGATGGTAAACAAGATATCCGTTACTCGTTTATCAATTATTAGGCTTTAATCTTTTATCAAATATAAGAGTTTTATATATGAAAAAAAAAATAATTTATACCAGAAGACTATGACCTAAGTCGAAAATATCTAGACACATTTCCCAATGAATTATTATCATCATCCATTGAGTCTTAGGTAGAGAAAAACAAGAAATTCAAGTCTCACCCATTTTTCTCTTTTTCCATTCCATTGCCCTTTCCACTTCCCCTTTCCCCTTCTCCTTTCCCTTACCACCAATAGTATCTTCCTGTCACTCCTTTGCCCTTTGCTCACCCTACCCATTCCATCTCTTCCCTCCCTTTTTTTCTTCCTCGTCGTATCAGATTCGAGAATCGCTTAAATCCTTGACATTGTGACGGGCCTAGAGAGGCTGTGACTAAGAAGGCAGGATGAAAGCAACTGAGTAACTTTATTACAGAACATCTGTTTATATATACGTAAGCTCCAGGCAAAAAGGACATAAAAACATAACAGGCAATTTCATGTTCAACCGACAACCGGTGCTGTTAACACTTAACAATGAAAAAAAACAGACATGTTATTTCAGGTCCCTATCAGTGTGAGGGAGAGCAAAGATACAAAGCATAATATGTAAAAAAAAAAAAAAAAAAAAAAAAAAAAAATGTCGTTACTATGCACGATAGTGTAACCCAGTTGGTACAATATACATGAGATGCTGAAGGAAGCTCCCTAACTGAGGTCGCTTAAACTAATAAGGTAATATTCTTTTTTTATGCGAAATCTGCTTTTTTATATATAAAGGAACTGCAAACATTTGTAATAATGTGTTCTGTAATATATCATTATCGCTCTAATTACTGTACATGATGTTGACCTATTAAAGTTATCTGGGATATTTCGCCGTTGTTTTCGCTGTATTTTACATTCCATTTTTGGTAATTCAACTGTTGCAAGAGTAAGATGGCTGTATGCTATGGGAATTAAATGAAATATTTCGTTTCCTTTTATCCTGGGATTACCCACAGGATAAGGAGAAAAATCAATTTCCGTACATGTAAATCATATGGACATTACATTGTTCTTTCCTGAATTATGAAGTTATTGCAAGAAAAAATACTATAAGAGTCCCATTTTACTATTTTTGGGTAAAAGTTTATGCACAAGTTCATGTAGTTATTCTACGTTCTTTAGGCTTAGCGTAGAAAGTCTCTCTCTCTCTCTCTCTCTCTCTCTCTCTCTCTCTCTCTCTCTCTCTCTCTCTCTCTCTCTCAAATTAAGCGTTTCATACTCTCAAAGTAATTTTTCAATCTTTTCTTAATCTATTTTCCTGTTAGTTTTAATATTATAAAACTGGTTTGGTCAACATTTATTCAAGATACAATTTAGCGGCTCTGAATTTTTTTGAATTTTAATAAAGCCTTAAGTAATTTTTCAACAAGGGAGCTTATAGTAATCTTTTAGGTAGTAGAGGTAAGGAAAGGGACACCTTTATGAACTATTTTTTTTTTTTTGGCAGAATCATTAGTATTTAATCTCATTTAGAATATGTTATGGAATAAGAAACGATGAAGACAGGAAACTACAAAATATATCATTATCTCGTTCGGTTTTCCTTACTTGGGACTTATTCATCAAGTATATCAAAGGCCGCTCATGAATGGTAGAGGCAAGGGACAGTGACATTGCCCTATCAAACAGGACATTGGCCCAGGGACTGCCCATATATACTATGATCAGCGCCCAAGCATCCTCTCCATCCAAGCTAGGAATAAGGAGGGCCAGGCAATGGCTGCTGAAGACTCAGCAGATAGACCTACAGGTAAATCTCTCCCAAACTCACATTTTTTACTCACAAGGAGGATGAGGTCGTAGCAACCAAAGGAACGAACGAGTTTGAGGGAGACTCGAACCCCAGTCTGGTGTTCACTAGTTAGGTACGTTACCACACTACCACCACAACCCTGAGTTGATAGGCAAAGAAATGAATAATTGGACTTAGCCAAAGTCGGCAATTAAAGCATACTGAATATTCTTGTGATAAAGTAAGTAAAAGTTTGAAACGTGTAGGAATTATACATTCTAATTTCCTTATCAATGGTAGTAATCTTTCAGAGCTTCCAGGGATGAGCGCGAAGTTATTTCGAGTATTATTGGGGTTTATTAATTTACCTTCAAATCCTTCGGGACTTGAGTTGAACTTTCGTCGATTGAAGAAGATAGCATTACAGAAAGGAACGTTTTTAGTATTTTTTTTTTTCTAATTTGAGAATTACTTTAATACTAGGAAATATTTTGAATATTTAATTGTATGAGAATAAAATGAAGATTGTAGATTATAAATCACTACTACTACTACTACTACTACTACTACTACTACTACTACTACTACTACTACAAATAATAATAATAATAATAATAATAATAATAATAATAATGACCTCAACGTATTCGTCTATTTGATGCGCTTATTCTTAATCCTTCAGTAGTCCTCCATATCTCATTCTCTCCTTCCCATTGGGTTTAACTTTTTTTCCTCATATATCCCTCTCGTTCCCCATTTTTTCCGTCCTATTTGGACTTTATTTTTCATTTACATGTAGCCATCATAGACGAAAATAACCTCCTTCGCATTAGGTACACTTCCTTTTTATCCTCGTGTATTCTCCGTTCATGTGTTGCATTCTTCCTATCGGAAATCAACCCTTTTTATCCTTTCTATCCCTCCCACGCGTTTGTCTTATCCTACCTTCTCCTCTCAGCCATCACATCCGTAGATCACCGAACACGATGGATATTTATAAGAGGCTTCACTACTGATTCTGCTGAGAATGGAAAGTGAATCATGTTTGTGACATATATCCCATAAAATGAAGTGAAATTTTAAACATTTATTGTAATCTAAAAATGAATCTCGATGGTAATTCATATATATTTACTTATATCAATATATATATGATATGCTTCATTTTATTGTAGATTGCCATATAATATATATGTGTACATGTATGTCTATATATATATATATATATATATATATATATATATATATATATATACATATATATATATATATATATATATATATATATATATATATGTATATATATATACATATATATATATACAATATTGAGGGAGGAAGTTATGAATGAAGAATCATAATAATTATTCGAATCATGATTTTTACACTTTTGAGATCATAATTGTTTGTTTAAATGTGGAGTTTTGAGGAGGAGAGTCAGGCAAAGATACTTGAATACTGAATAGACTTTTATTATAAAAATTGGAATCTAGAATATGTTTAGTAGTTGAATTTCTTTGTCAAATATATATACTGGAAACGTTATTTATGTGACAAGTTATTGGACACTAGATCTCGGAAGAACAGTGATAAGTCAAGAAAGATACATCTAGTTAATTCAAAGAAAAATGCTCAAATTGCTTTATGTCAGTAGGGATGCTTTCTTTGAGATAATTCAAGATAGTATGGCGAAATGAAAATCTTCTATCACAAAAATGTGGCAAAGGAATTCTCTCTCTCTCTCTCTCTCCCCCCCCCCCTCTCTCTCTCTCTCTCTCTCTCTCTCTCTCTCTCTCTCTCTCTCTCTCTCTCTCTCTCTCTCCAACATTATTGGTTTTTAATATCCCTATATAAATTCTCAATTCATATTTTCTCCCGCCTTAGTTTGATCGAACCTCTCTCTCTCTCTCTCTCTCTCTCTCTCTCTCTCTCTCTCTCTCTCTCTCTCTCTCTCTCTCTCTCTCTTTCCATCAGCACTATTGGTTCTTTAACCAAATCAAATTCATAATAGTTATTTCTCACTCAACCTTCACTTGATGAAGCACACACACTCTCTCTCTCTCTCTCTCTCTCTCTCTCTCTCTCTCTCTCTCTCTCTGTAGGAGTACCCAAACAGAATAACTTGATACATTGAAGATGAAGAAACAAACGTTGTTTTTAAAATCAAATCCGTCCACATTTGTATTTTTCCTTCCTTCAGCGCAAAGAAACAATTGGCTCAATATCTTCAAGTTATTATCAGCAATGCCACACAGATTTGATATCAAATAAAGTTATTATTTTGTTTTTAAGATTTATAATTGTGATATCAGCGACTTGTTATTCATTTGATTAGAAGAGTTGATATTTCTCTATTTCCTGTAGTCAAATCTTAGAGAGATACGATCTGTACAGATAATTGATGAGGACCAGCTAGCAGCTTCTTGCCAGTAAAACTCTCATCGATATCATGTAATTGAAAATCGTATCACTTCTCTATTTTGAATGTCAGGAATATCGTTCACTGTTGTAAA
>NC_090741.1:79623368-79625868 GCF_036898095.1 Palaemon carinicauda | reverse complement strand
AGGATCCAATGTAGTACTGTCTGGCCAGTCGAAGGACCGCATAACTCTCTAGCAGTATACATATACATACATATATTTATATATATATATTATATATATATATATATATATATATGCATGTATATATATATATATATATATATATATATATATATATATATATATATATATATATATATATAAAATATATATAATATATATATATATATATATTTATATATATATATATATATATATATATATATATATATATATATATATATATATATATATATATATATATATATATATGTATTCGCAAGACAAACGACCTAGTATTATAATCACTAAATATCGAGGTTGGTGTCTACATATAATCTTTAATTTGTGTTTTCCAATATTTTTTTTTTTATCTATGAAGAACGAAAGGATTGAAAAGGATGGAAAGGAAGTGTATGAGGATAGTAAAATGGAAGGAGGGAAGAGAGAGGGGTGTGAAGGATAGTAAACTAGGTTAGGTAAGGAAGGGAATGTAGGACCCTTGTTGTTGCTCCGTGGTTAATGGTCCTCATACTTTCATTTTCTTTTTCTTGAAGACGGTGAACTTATTATTTCAGTCAAAGAATCAATCAAAGAGAAATAATCGCTTCTTTGAGATATTGACTAACGTCATAATTGGGAGATATTTCATTCATTTATTTCATTTCATTCAAGTCTTCTCCAAACCTTTTTCTCTATTAATGGCAGACTTTTTTTTTTCTTTTTTTTTTTTTTTTTTGCTTATAGTCATATTTCCAGGATATTCAAATCAACATAATATTTTTTATGTGCATGTCTTTCTATTTGTTATTTACTGGAAAAAATATCCCAGTATATTTACCTTAATTATTCCTATATTATTTGTGACCTTTTCCATTTTGAAACAGTCCGGGATTCATAAAATATTTTTTGTTTTTATTCTGCTCCATCAAAAATTTTCTTTCGATGTCGTTTTCTAAACTTTGATAGGAATGTCTTTGTAACACAGAATCTTTTTTCAATTACATGATATGTAATTTATATCATTATTTGTAGTTGAATGGAAGAGAAAATTGTAATAGACAATTTTTATGAAATAAAAGTCTTTATTTTGGTTAATAACAATTTTGAAACATTGACCTCAACTGTATAATGGAGTACAGGTATTAACTGGATGGAAGCTAAAGCAAGGTGAGACTTTCAAATATTATTGTCCTGAAAAGACCAAATAGGTAGTTGGTTGGCCAGGGCACCAGCCACTCGTTTAGATACTACCGCTAGAGAGTTATGGGGTCCATTTGACTCGGTCAGAGAGTACTACATTGGATCCTTCCCTCTGGTTACGGTTAACTTTCCTTTTGCCTACACATACACCGAATGGTCTGCCCTATTCTTTACAGACTCTCCTTTGTTCTCATACACCTGGCAACATTGAGATCACCAAACAATTCTTCTTCACCCAAGGGGTTAACTACTCTACTGTAATTGTTCAGTGGCCAATTTCCTCTTTAGCTATACTAAGCAGCTCCTCTGAAAAAAGGACTCCAAAATCAAGTAATTGTTCTCCAGTCTTTGGTAGTGACATAGCCTCTCTACCGTGGTCTTCCACTGTCTTGGGGTAGAGTTCTCTTGCTTGAGGGTTCACTCGTGCCCACTATTCTATCTTATTCCTCTCCCACCTCGTTTTGTTGAAGTTTTTATAGTTTATATAAGAAATTTTTATTTGAATGCTGTTACTGTTCTTAAAATATTTTTTTTTTCCTTGTTTCCTTTCCTCATTGTGGTATTTTCCCTGTTGTAGCCCCCGGGCTTATTGCAAAACTGCTTTTCCAGCCAGGGTTGTAGCTTAGCAAGTAATAATAATAATAATAATAATAATAATAATAATAATAATAATAATAATAATAATAATAATAATAATAATAATTTTAAGGAATGAGTCTAAAAAAAGAAATTACACACACAAACATATATATGTTTTCATAATTTCCAAATAATTTTGCATAGAATTTCCTCCACTACATCCTATTTATTGAAATATAGTTCCAAAACTCAATGTAGTCTTGGGGACACCAAACAAAAATGAAGAAAAGTACTTGTATTTCTGTGATCATTCTTGAAAAGTATCTGCAGGAACGATCTGTCCGAAGAGAAATCGTCTGCGATTTTTGGACGCCGTCTAGACGTTGTCTATTCCATAATATATATATAATATATATATATATATATATATATATATATATATATATATATATATATACATACATACAAGAAATGCACCGTTTCTGGTCCACTGCAGGATAAAGACCTCAGTCATAACAATTCATGCCTGGGGTAAGCCCAGTTTTGCTCATTACGCTAGCCAGTGTGGTTTGGTAATGATGTGAGATTTTCGTCTGATCGCTCATAGCAGACCAACCTATTATGGGTGTCCCTGACTGTTATAGCTATCCTGAATATGGATATACGCAAACCCCTTCACCACGTGATGTTATATATGAAT
>NC_090741.1:79615868-79620868 GCF_036898095.1 Palaemon carinicauda | reverse complement strand
GAAAATCAGTAGAACTGCAGAAAAGGAATGCACATACACTAAAGTTATTAGAATTTCTATAGAATAATTTTTTAAACATGCGTAAAGTGTGAAGATGTCAAAGGAAATTATATTAATTGAACCTTCTATAAGGCCAGTCATGTTCCTATAATACTGATTCTAGGAATGGTAATGATAGTGGATATGATAATAGTGATTATAATGTTAATGATGATAATAGGATTCACAATGTTAAAGGTCCCTTAATATATGCCATATGATAATGATTCTAGTAATGGTAATGATAATGGATATGATAACTGTTGTTATGATATCAATAATTATGATAATGGAATTTGCCAATCGTCTTCAATTCTATTTTTATTTCATTCAGCAGACTCTCAATTATACTTACAGGTAATTAAACACAGCACTTTATCCAAAGATAAAAAAGGTCTTTACTTTCTTTACACCTAATCAGATAATACTCAGTGATACGATATTGAATAGAGTTGATGACTTTGAGCCTTCTCCAATCCAGTCATAATCATCGTACATCATACATCTCTCTAACCTGGAACGAGAGCCAACCTACTTTATAGTAACCATTTTCTGTATTAGTACTTTCTAGTCATTTAGGCAGCCATTCGCTGTTCCCCTCTCTTCTCCTATCCCTCCGTTGCTTTGATACGGTTTTCATTTTTCCCTCTACTCTTCCCTGCTATTCTCAGGGCATCAGATATAGGGATCACTTGACTGGCTCGATATTTATTAGATGTTTAAGGGATCTCCTCCTTTACTGGTCCCTCTAAGACAGCAAAGGAAGTTTGTTTTTCTTTTAATTGGAAAGGAGCTGGAATGAAATTGTATGGAAAGGGTGTTGCGATGTTCAAGGATGATTTATTAGTGCAGAATTATTATCACTTGACTTCTTGTATTTACGTACTAAGAATTATTTTCATGTCCTTTTCAATTTGTTTAGACTCTAAGTAAAGCTGCTTATCTTGGGGTTTCTTCCAAGATATTATTGTTGTAGTATATTTCCATTCATATTATTACAGAAATTGGATGGACTGCAAATTATTACTCTGATCAAATGTTTCCTTTAAAATTTATTGGGAATTATAGTGAAGAACTATAATTTTTCATATATGTACATAATGAGAATTCAGCCGAATATTACTTATTTCGCTCTTGACTTACCAAACTAGATATGATAAAAATAGATCAGACCTTCAGCAACATTATTATTATTATTATCATTATTATTATTATTATTATTATTATTATTATTATTATCGATGATAATGATATTATAAATAAAATTATTGTTATTACTATTATCATATAATCCCAGAACTTCTATAGCAGAATATTGTCAAGTTACCAATTTTTTGGAAAAATTACAATGTTCATAAATTTTTGAATGACAGCAATCACGGAGATTTTATATATTTGTGTTGTAACGATTGACATATATAGAATAATTTTATTTCCTCTCTCTCTCTCTCTCTCTCTCTCTCTCTCTCTCTCTCTCTCTCTCTCTCTCTCTCTCTCTCTCTCTCTCTCTCTCTCCCCAATTTACTGTTTGTTTTTAATCTTATATGGTAGTATTCCACTTTGGATATTGGATACAAATATTATGTGATTTCTGATGGTAGAATCTTTGTGAACTTTTCAACGTAAGAGCTTTTTGGAATCCAGAAATTTTCCAGGGAAGAGATAGGATTTTTAATATATCTTTTTACAAGAAATGGTAAACAAGATATCCGTTACTCGTTTATCGATGATTTGGGTTTAATCTTTAATCGAATACAGGAGGTTCATGGAAAAAAAAATATCTAAACCAGAAGACAAAAATATCCAGACACATTTTCCAATTAATTATTATTATCATCCATCGAGTCTTGGGTAGAGCATGAAGATGAAAAACAAGAAATTTGTCTCCCCCCCTTTTTCCTTCCTTTCCCTTACCCTTCACGCTTCCCATTGCCCTTCCCACTTCCCCTTCCTACGTCCCCTTCATCTTCCCCTTGTCACCAATAGTATCTTCCTGTCATGCCTTTGCCTCCTCCTCACCCAACCTATTCCATCTCTTCCCTCCCATTTTCTTCCTCAGCGTATCATTCGAGAATCTCTTAAATCCTTGATATTCATGAGATGCTGAGGGAAGCTCCATAACTAAGGTCGCTTAAACTGCAAAGATAATTTTCTTTTTTAAGGGAAATCAGCTGGACTTTATATAAAGGGATAGCGAACATTTGTGATAATGAGGTGTTTTTTTAATCTATTATTGTCGCTTTGATTAATGTACATTTTGTTGACCTATTAAAGTTAACTCTGATATTTCCCCGTTGTCTTAGTTTTATTTTGCATTGAATTGTTTGTTATTTAATTGTTGCAAGGGCTAAGAGAGCTTTATGCAATGGAATTAAGTGAAATGTTTCGTTTCATTTTATCCTGGGATTACCCGCAGGATACGAAGAAAAGTAATTTTTCGCACATGTAAATCAAGTGGACATTACATTGCCAGAAAAAAAAACTCTGGGGTCAGAATTTTACTCTTGGGGTAAAAGTTTAAGATTTGCCGAATAGGGCATAACTCTCTCTCTCTCTCTCTCTCTCTCTCTCTCTCTCTCTCTCTCTCCTCTCTCTCTCTCTCTCTCTCTCTCTCTCTCTCTCTCTCTCTGTATGTACATGTATTTGTATTTGTATAAGTGTCTTCAACTAGGCCATAACACTTACATGTCCTTATCTTTATGTTGACTAAATCTGATCCATATAAAAGCTTCTTGCTTAAGGGACTTGAGCTTTACTACTAATGTTTGTAACACATTTTTATTGTAACAAAGGCCAATAAAGATATCTCTCTCTCTCTCTCTCTCTCTCTCTCTCTCTCTCTCTCTCTCTCTCTCTCTCTCTCTCTCTCTCTCTCTCTCTCTCATATTAAAAATAAGTTTCATACTCTGAATGTAATTTTTCAATATTTCCTTATTCTTTTTTCCGGTGAGTTCTAATACTATAAAACTGTTTTTTTCAACATTTATTCAAGATACAATTTAGCCGCTCTCGAATCTTCTGAATTTTCATAAAACCTTTAGTAATCTTTCAAAACATGAGCTTATAGTAATCTTTCAGGTAGCAGAGATAAGGAAGGGGACACCTTTATAAACTATTTTTTGCTGAACCCTTAGTTTTTAATTCCACTTAGAATATGTTGTCGAAATAGCAACGATGAAGATAAGAAACTACAAAATCTATCATTACCTGGTTCGGTTTTCATTACCTGGGACATATTTATACATGTATATTAAAGGCCGCTCGTGAATAACAGAGACAAGGAACAGTGACATTGCCCTATCAAGCAGGACAGTGCACTAGATTCTGACCATATATGCATATGATCAGCGCCCAAGCCCCCTTTCCATGCAAGCGAGGACCAAGGAGGGCCAGGCAATGGCTGTTGATGACTCAGCAGATAGACCTATAGGCTCCCCCAAACCCACATTCTTAACTTACAAGAAAGATGAGGGTGCAGCTACCAAAGGAAATAACGAGTTTGAGGGAGATTCAAACCCCAGTCTGTTGTTCACCAATCAGGGACGTTACCACATCGGCCACCACAACCCTCAGTGGATATGTAAAGAAATAAATAATTGGACTTAGCCAAAGTCGGCAATTGAAGCATACTGAATATTCTTGTGATAAAGTAAGTAAAAGATTGAAACGTGTAGGAATTATACATTCTAATTTCCTTATCAATGGTAGTAATCTTTCAGAGCTTCCAGGGATGAGCGCGAAGTTATTTCGAGTATTATTGGGTTTTTTTGATTCACCTTCAAATCTTTTGGGACTTGAGTTGAACTTTCGTCTATTGAAGAAGATATCATTACAGGATGTAAAGGTTTCAGATTTTTTTTTTTTTTGTTAGAATTTGACAATTACTTTAATAATATGGAATATTTTGAATATTTAATAGAATGAGAATAAATTGAAGATTTTAGATTATAATCCACTACTACTACTACTACTACTACTACTACTACTACTACTAATAATAATAATAATGATAATAATAATGGTAGTAATAATTATGCTTCTACTTTGTAGTTACATTATCTTCATAAAAAGCTTATCACTTACCATTTCTCATCATTAGGTCTACCGAAGAGGGTAGACGGCCACATTCAACATTCGATGACCGATTTCCATCATAATCAGCGGTGAGCATCATAGCGAGAGACAAGAAATGTCCTTGGTGCTCTTTCCAGTCGATTAATGCACTCCAACCCTCGTAATAGGAAACCTGGACACCCTAAAATCTTTCCAGACATCAGCTATTTTCTCTACCGGTGAAAGAAAACGAGAAGCGTCTTAGAAAACATACAATCCGGGGAATCCTCTCTGACTGGGAATTATCACTTTGCCGTCTCTTACTTAATCCATTTCCGAAGCTCTTTCCTTTCCCATACCCCCTGCATTGCAATAGCTCTTTCTATCCTTTATTCTTCCAGTTTCGTTTTCCTCTCTATTCATCATTGTCAGGAATAACATATATCACGAGATTATATGTTGAGGGAAATCCCTTTACTGAAGACTTCGAGACTGCTGACAAAATATATTTTCCATTGTTAATACGGCAAAACTTTTCAAATATATAGAGGTTTTGGAGCCTGATAATCATTTATGTTAAGATTCTTTTACACTCTGCTTAATTTGAATTTATATTTACATATTTGGAGGTATGGGGTTCTGAGACCATTCTTATCTCGACATAGCAACTTGATGCTTCTTACCTATTTAAATGTTCTATGATTATACAGAATTTTTTTCCTCTCTCTCTCTCGCTCTCTCTCTCTCTCTCTCTCTCTCTCTCTCTCTCTCTCTCTCTCTCTCTCTCTCTCTCTCTCTCTCTCTCTCTCTCTCTCTCTCTCTCTCTCTAATTTGTTTAATGTAGGACAACATGGTTTCATGCCCGGAAAAAGTACACAAATCCAACTGATAGCACACTATGAAAACAT
>NC_090741.1:79605868-79610868 GCF_036898095.1 Palaemon carinicauda | reverse complement strand
AAGGGAAGTCATGGATTATATAATGTATACATGACATAAATGATGATTAGAAACAGAAAAACCATTCGTGACATATATACTCATTATAAACTTCTTCGTCGATCTTTTATAATCTCACTTGGTATATTTACTGTGCGAGTAGCCTATATATCTCCACTGGAGTGTAAAATCTTTTCAATGTTCAACATTTACACCAAAAACTAAAAAAAGGAGAAAATCATCCTTTAACTAGTTTTTGTTTTTATGAAAAATTTTATACAAAAAATCTAATTCAGTTCGTAAACACGTCTTTAGAAAAAAACTTACTTTTTAAAGACCAGTTTTCAAGATTTTCTTCTAAAGGTGGTAAAGAAGAATTAATGCAATGAACAACAGCTAATTCACGTTCCTCAGTATGAAGATTTCCTTTCAACCAAATGGACTTGGAACTTCTCAGCCTGCCATTTCCTAAGCACTATTATCCAAATAGCATTGTAAGATGCTGAACAAGTTCTGAGGATTTTTAGTTCGTCTTTATCTGTAAACACTATACTGGCCTGTCTGCTATCAGCTTCTGTGTTGATTACGAGATTATGCGAGTCACGTATAAAAAGGTGATTTGTAATGCAGTTACAAAATATGATTTAGAAATGTTATATCTCATACGTCTTTTATTACATTTAATTTTTTGTTTCAAGTCTTATTATTGTCTACTATTTATGATGAAATTAAAATCAGAATTTGATGACATCTGCTGTTCTCATGTGACTGAATTTATACATCGTCAAGTAGTGATGAGAGAGGGATATATCTGGCAATGTAAATTATATAATCGTCAATTGAGAATTATGGCAAGAGATTCTCATCAAAGTAATCTTGTAGAAAAGCCTCTGGACTCCATTTATTAGTTGTATGAATAGTTTTCTAATTGTGTTATCTTAATCATAAATGACTGTCGAATCGAGGAAGGATAGAAAGATTGTTAGTATTGTATTATCATTATAATGCAGAGGAGTGCTATAAATATTATTAGCATTCAATTACTATTTGGGTATTCATGTGTATATTTTTTCACAATCAATAGATTAAGGCATCTTATTACCTGTGGAATTCGTGCGCATAAGCCTTGCATACCTACAGTATACAGTATATATATATATATATATATATATATATATATATATATATATATATATATATATATATATATATAAATATATATATAGATATATATATATATATATATATATATATATATATATATATATATATATTATATATATATATAAATATATATATATATATATATATATATATATATATATATATATATATATATATATATATATATACAGCAACAATAAATGTAACAGTTTCTAGTCCACTGCAGATATGTGTTGGCGGGAGACTAGTTTGATCGGTTACAGCAAACCAACCTAGTACCGCTTTACCGATCATTGTGATACACAAACCCTTTCACTGGGTTGAGGTATACCCAATTCGAAAAGGATATAAATATATATATATATATATATATATATATATATATATATATATATATATATATATATATATATATATATATATATATATATATATATATATTTATATATATAGTGTGTGTGTGTTTTTGCGCGTGTATTGTTCACTACTTTTGATACCAAACGTAAGATTAAACCATTACAAAGAAAATGTAATATATTTTCTTCCTGCTACAAATTTAGACGACCTGTTACTTGCCTTTTTACATAAGCGTACTCAAATTTCTTTATAATGTTTTATTTATGTCATCTTTGCATCATTCTTTCCTCGCCATAAACACTTCGTAAACATTTTTCATCCTCGCATAATCACGTTTTAATATGAAGTGTCAGAATGAGATGGAAGGATTTCATTCAAAGCAGTGAATTAAAAGTTAAACTGGTACACATCATGTTGACAAACAGGTAATGTCTTTCCTGCCCAGATGTCAGAAGAACACCCACTTTCTTTTCGTTATTTATTCATTCAGAATGAAGCTTTCCATTTCAGCTGATTGACGGAATTTGAACCGTGTACCCAAGTGGGTCTGATGGTTTATGAAACTAGCTTAGAGGGATGTTTTGCGTTTATTTCTGTGACAAACCTGACACCTCTCAGGATAGGTTGTTGCAAATGACAGATGCTTTTAGAGCTCATGACTTTTGAAATTGTAATAAGAAGACTCTCTCTCTCTCTCTCTCTCTCTCTCTCTCTCTCTCTCTCTCTCTCTCTCTCTCTCTCTCTCTCTCTCTCTCTCTCTCCCCAGCTAATACTATCGGTTTTAAACCAAACCTATTCATCATCATCATCATCTCCTACGCCTATTGACGAAAATGGCCTCAGTTAGATTTCGCCAGTCGACTCTATCTTGAAATTTTATTTCGATACTTCTCCATTCATCATCTCCTACTTCGTGCTTTATAGTGCTCAGCCAAGTAGGCCTGGGTCTTCCAATTATTCTAGTGCCTTCTGGAGCCCAGCTGAACGTTTGGTAAACTAATCTCTCTTGAGGAGTGCGAAGAGCATGCCCAAACCATCTCCATCTACCCCTCATCATGATCTCATCCACATATGGCACTCGAGTAATCACTCTTATAGTTTCCTTTATAATCCTTTCCTGCCATTTAACTCTCAATATCCTTCTGAGGGCTTTATTCTCAAATCTACCAAACATATTGGAGATTGTTTTATTGTCATACCATGACTCACGTCCATAGAGTAACACCGATCCCACTAAACTGATATATAATCTGATTTTTATATTTAATTTCAGGTGATTTGATTTCCAACTTGTACTTAACCTAGTTATTGTCTGATTTGCGTTTTTCAATCTTTCACTAAACTCTAATTCTAAAGACCCTGTACAGGAGGTCATAGTTCCTAAATACTTTAATGATTCTACCCCATTAATCTTCTATTTATCTTCAGCCCGAACTCGTGTGATATTTCATGCATACTGGTAAGCAAGCATTGCAAATCCTCTGGTGTTCTGTTAAGAATGACAGCATCATCAGCATACTCTAGGTCTGCGAAATTCCTATAACCAATCCAGCCAATCCTTCTCCACCATCTCCGACTTTTCAACTCATTACAAAATCCCCGAGAAGATAAACAGCATAGGTGACAACACATTCCCGTGGAGTACTCTGCTTTGTACTGGATACTTATATGATATGACTCCATTAACATTAACTTTGCACTTGCTATGCTTATGAACAGGCTTAATCAAATATACATATTTAAGAGGAATTCCATAATAACGCAGGATTCTTCACAAAATTGGTTTGTGCACATTATCAAAGTTTTTTTTTTTTTTTTTTTAAATCCACAAATGCCATCAAAAGTGGATTTCTATATTCTACACATTTCTCTACAACATGTCTCAAAATTAAAATATGTTTAGTGCAACTGACATCACGCAAGCCTATTCAGTACACTGTAATTTCTGGATAATTTTATTAAAAGTTCATTCAGTTTTGTTTAGTGCTTCGGTGATGTATGTTCCTTTCGAATACAATAACAGTTGAAAAGTGCGTATGATAATAATACTACTGACAACGCTTAATACCACACGAGCTCGCCTGTTAACTAGTGAAGAAAATTTCTTGGCAGTCGAAACAAAAGCGAAACTGGAAATGTTCGCCCCTCGTTTCTCTGGGAATTACATAATGAAAGTCTTCTGTCCACAGAGTTCTTTTTTGAGTTCAGTGATTTCTGTTAAAAAGTGTTTGACATCAAGAAATCTGTTTGTTGTATTTACCTGAAAATGTCAAATCTCCGGCGATTTCACTGTTGACATTTTTATTCTTCTTTTCAAATGGAAAGCCTTGGAATTTTTTACATCTTTCTGTTGTTCCTGACTTGTTATATTACTATAAGAGGCTGATACTTCCCCATCCGCTTTTCCTTTCACCATCCCTGGACTAGAAATAGACAATGATTTGACCATATCATTGGTCACAGTCAATTTTGTATCTATTAGGGTCTCTGCAATGTTTAGTTATTTTTTATATCAAAACCTGTTAAAATTGTAAGTAGAACATGCCCCAAGAAACACATTAAAAGGTAAGGAAAATTAAGAAAAATAAATCAGTATTTCAATTGAAAAATTTTTTTGATTTTTTATCGATATTAAATGTATTTGGAAGAGTAATTGTCTTAAAAGACTCTTACGATGTATGGATGGTATTGATCTAATCATTGAGCCAATCCTTAGCCATAGAGATAATACATAATGCCTTATTTCGTGATATACGTTGATATCAATGCTTAGTAAGAAATAATACATAATGCCTTATTTCTTGATATACGTTGAGATCAATGTTTTAAGTATGATGCATTTCAATTTTATATCTGGAGATTTTTGTTACAAATACATAGGTTACCCAATGAAAAAGAAAGGAGTAAATAATATTCTAATGAGTTCGTGGAATTTTGCTCATGAAGTAGGCCTACTATGTATAGGTGTTTTTTGCTAGTTTATTTAAGCTTTACTATCTTTAGTGAGGGACCACACCCAGAGAAGACTCTGGCCATCCCAACCCGACGAACAGAAGAGGAAAATACACAGAGGAAACTATAGAGTTGACAGTGGGAGGATGTAATGAAGGCAACGTCAGTGGAATAGGAGTGGGAAGAAGTGATGAAAATGCTCACTATCTTTGAAATGGGAAAAGAACCTCTATGGAGAAAGATGGTGTTGAGTTATCGAAGATCCAACAATTGATTTGCGAGATTCTCTTTGGGAGTTGAGGCATTATCCGCTGAGAGGCTGGGAATATATATGATGTCGTTTTCTGTCCAAGAATATTATGCAAACTGTAAAGTTTATGGACATCTTTCATATGATGTTTACTGATGATCTGGAGGTTTTGAGGTATCACTATAGAAGTACTTCAGAAAGTTTGCAAACAAACTTTTGATTTTCAGCAATGAAGGGAATATATATATATATATATATTATATATATATATATATATATATATATATATATATATTTA
>NC_090741.1:79593368-79598368 GCF_036898095.1 Palaemon carinicauda | reverse complement strand
ATGTTTTCTCCTCAAATAAAGTTTTGGCGTGTAGTTCTTTACGTCGACGTGGCCGCACGCGCGTGAGCACACACTCAAATACACACTGATTTTTGGGCAATTACCTCATTAAAAAAACTGTATTCAAGAAGCTTTTTTACCAGTAATGCAACCAAATTGGCGGGAAAATATCTCATAACAATCGTTAAACTAAATGTTTACATTGTACTTCCTTTAACGATTGTTATATTACTAGTATTTTATTTTAAACTACAATTGTTTATTCATTTTTAACGACTGTTTGTTATTTTAGCATATTGATGATACGTTGCTAGTTTGTGGCTTTTATATCAGTTTTGGTAGGTTTCTTTATTGTATGATTTTATTTTCTATTTCACTTTGTACCCTGAAGAAGTGTACGTAATACACGAAAGCGCTTGGTACCTGGTCTTTTCCTTTCCTGTTTCCTGTGGATTTTACCCTTTAATATATATATATATATATATATATATATATATATATATATATATATATATATATATATATATATATATATATATATATATATGTGCATGTGTGTGTGCATCTTTTACTCCGTTTTATCAATTGAAAGGTTGTATTGATTGTGAATCATTTTCTTTTAGTTTCCTCTTGAATTTTAGGTATTTTTCATACCATAAGAATAGTTCCATAATTGCTTGTACTTTTCTCTTCTTTATTGACATACATGAGGTAGGTTTTCAACAGCAAATGATGAGGTTGTTCTTAACGAATGTAGTAAAGTAATGAAAACATAGGTAGGAATTATGATACGAGAACTCGGTAGAAAGAAAAGACTCAATCTTTTCCTAATGCGAGAAGCCATCATTGTAATTTTTTAAAGTAGGTTTTGCTTGACACGCTGTAGATCTACTTATCAGCATTTTTATGATTGCAATCTGTTGGGCCGGAGTTCGAGCTCTGCTCAAGCTCAGTAGTTTCTAATAGTGTCTGCAACCTCGCCTTCCTCCTGAACTTGGGAATAGAGTGTACCAACCGTGTGTCACACGATCGTATATAGTAACGACATTTCATTTTGTGTATATATTATGCTTGTATCTTCGCTCTCCTCTCGCAATAACATTGAACCTGAAATAATCTGTCTATTTTTCTCACTGTTAACTGTTAACCGGTGCGGTGTTGGTTGAACAGGAAATTTCCTGTTGCATTGAGTTTTTGTGTATAAAGGCGAGTGTTCTGTAATAAAGTTACTCAGTTGCTTTTATCCTGCCTTTGAGTCGCAACCTTCTCTCGGCTCGTTACATTGGTGAACCAGGAAGTCGACTCGTTCATCCCGCCTTCCACCCCTGTCGCTCCTCGGTCGTTGGTACCATGGCGGATTCCACGGAAGTTGCCGCTGCCCCATTGAAATTTTTGTCATTCGCCGGCGGAGAGGCGTTTGCTTGGTTTCAGTGCGCAGAAGTATAGTTTCGCATCAAGGGCGTGACTCGCTTAATCACAAAAGCAGATTATGTTCTCGCGGCGATACCCGAGGACACCTTCCCGGAAATATCTGATTGGCTTTGTGAACAAGGAGACACCTCAATAGCGTATGACGCCCTCATAACATACCTTCTGTAGCAGTACTCACCATCGTCAGCCGCCCGTATAGCAAAGCTTTTTCAGCTCCCTCAACAGCCGTTAGGGGACCAAAGAGCTTCGCTTGCCCCCAGGGATATGACCAGTATCGCTCGCCTGCAAACTGCCGCAGACGGCTCTCCTCGTGAAGTGAACCTACTTCGTGCCCTTTGGTTACGCCGTTTACCCGAACCTGTACGCGCTGCCATACCCGATGTCAATAGTTTACCCATAAAGGACTTGATGACCCAAGCTGACACCCTTATGGACAGCCACTTCAAGACCTCCTTCAACGCCTCCACTCCTGACGAAGAGGACGCCTATTCAACGTCAACGGAAGCTGACGTGAATGCCGTAGGACTTACACGCCTACTCCGTGACGTGCCGAAACGGCGACAAAGCCTCCCACCACCCACCACTCGCTCTACCTCAAACCAACGATTTCTACAGCCACTCACTGCCTCCCATCCGCGGCAGTTTTGCTACTACCACAACAGATTTGGGGCAACCACGAAGGAATGTGCCAAGGATTGTCCGTGGCCAAAAAACATGTAAGTAGGCCATCGCTCGTGGCGGTAGACTCCCATGTTTCTAATTTTTTATTTTTACAAGATGCAGGAAATGGGCTTGCGATTTTTGGTAGACACGGGTGCTTGTCGTTCTCTTTTGCCAAGGGAGCTCTTCAGGACACGACGTAATCTGTCTACGTCTGCCGACATCCGCTTGTTAACTGTCAACAGATGTGCGATACCCATCTACCGTTACGAGAACCTCCCATTATTATTTGGAAGCGGTAAATTTAATTGAAAGTTTCTCGTTGCTGACGTCACATTGCCAATCCTCAGTGGGGATTTCCTCTCTCATTTCCACCTTCTGGTCGATGTCGCCCACCGACAATTGGTCAACGCAGACTCGTACATGTCGACACCTCTTCAACCCGCCCCCTCCAACCTCGCTCTCCACATCAGCGGACCCACGGATGCCTACGCCCACCTCCTCACGTCATACCCAGAAGTTTTCCGTCCAGAACTTCGCCAAACGCCCACGGCTCCTGCCAAGCACTATATTTATCACCATATCAAGACAACGGTCCCCCAGTCTTCGCAAAGTTCCGACATCTGGCACCGGAACAATTGGCACCCACCAAACAGACGTTCGCAGAAATGGAGGAAATGGGCCTTTGCCAAAAGGCCTCCAGTCCTTGGTCGTCACCCTTTACACATCGTTCTGAAGAAAGATGGTTCCCTCCATCCGTGCGGGGATTACAGGCGCCTGAACTTGCAAACAAAACCGGATCACTAGCCCCTCCCAAACATCGCCGACGTGACCTCCTACCTGCACAAAGCAAAGGTTTTCTCCACACTCAACCTCCTGAAGGGGTATTATAAGGTGCCTATGAACCCAGAAGACATCCCCAAGACTGCCATCACCACTCTGTTTGGTACATACACCTTCAATTACTCCTGTTTTGGCCTTTGTAATGCTGGGGCCACATTTCAACGTCTTATAGATGGCATCTTAGGGGACCTCCCCTTCTGTGTATGTTATGTGGACGACATACTTGTGTTCTCTTCCTCAAAAGAGGAACACCTCCGTCACCTACGCATCGTGCTCGACCACCTCCAACAAAATAGCCTTGTAGTCCGGTATGAGAAGTGTACCGTTGCCACCAACGAAGTGTCGTTCTTAGGGCACCGCATCCCTCCTGAAGTAGTCCATCCCCTCCCTGAGAAGGTAGCAGCCGTTCAGACCTTCCCCACGCCCTCGACCGTCAAAGCACTGCAGGAATTCTTGGGCATGATCCTCTATTATCACCGTTTTCTGCCAGGCATTACCGCCACTCTTGCTCCCCTCTACGCCTCCCTCAAGGGTAAGCCAAAGGACCTGAATTGGGGTCTCCTTCAATAAGCAGCTTTTTGCAATGCAAAGAAGACCCTATCAACTGCTGCAGATCTCACTTTTCCTATCCCACATGCCCCTCTCCTTCTCTCCACCAATGCCAGCAACGTCTCTTTTGCTGCAGTACTCGAGCAGGTGGTCAACGGCTCGCCCCGCCCATTGGCCTTCATCAGCAGAAAACTGTCCAAGGCAGAATCAGGTTATTCTACCTTTGATTGCGAATTGCTAGCGGTGCACTTGGCTGTCTGCCACTTTCGCCATTTCTTAGAAGGTACGCCCTTCATCATTCGCACAGACCACATGCCTCTGGTGCACGCATCCACTAGACAGTCTGACGCATGGTCCGCCTTTCAATACGTCCCTGGGAAAATAAATCCCGTTGTCGATGCCCTGTCAAGAAAGATGTTGGGTGCCATTCAACTGGGAATGGATTACATCCCCTTGGCTGAAGCCCAACGGCAGGATCCAGAGTATTAAGCACGTCCCTCCGTTGGGAAGACTTCCCTCTCGAAGAATACAACACCACCCTCCTCTGTGACGTCAGTATTGGTAGACCGCGACCTTGGATTCCTGCTCCCATGCGCAGGCAGGTGTTTAAATTTATTCACGGCCTTTCACATCCCTCGTGCATTTCTACTGCACAGCTGCTGAAGATGAAGTTCATTTGTCAGGGCATTTCTAAGGATGTTAAGGATTGTGTCCGCGCCTGTACTTCTTGTCAAACTTCCAAAGTACATTGACACACGGATTCAGGAGTTGGCACATTTCCTCAACCTCAGCGTCATTTCGCACACATTCATGTCGACGTTGTAGGCCCCCTACCCACATCACAATGACATCGTTACCTGTTTACCGTCATCGACCGCTCCACTTGTTGGCCTGAAGCCATTCCCATGGAAACTGCGACGTCCGCCTCATGTATAACTGCCTTACTCTCTGAATGGATTGCAAGATTTGGTATCCCTGAGCATATTACTTCTGACAGGGGTACCACATTCGCCTCTCAATTGTGGACATCATTAGCGAATTTCCTGGGCATCACCATACAACAGACAACTGCCTACAACCCGGCTGCCAATGGAATGGTTGAATGTTTTCATCGCACCCTCAAAGCAGCTTTATGTCCTACTGCAAGGATTCCAACTGGTTTGCTCTGCTTCCCTGGGTCTTCCTGGGACTAAGGACCACTCTTAAAGACGCCCTCGACGTCTTGGCAGCTAAAATGGGTGTATGGCGACCCGTTGGTCGTCCCTGCCGAATTTTTTCCTTCCGTAACCTCCTCCAACGATCTCCAGCGCATACGTCACGTCGTGGGAAAATTTACTCCATGCCGCCAGACTTACAAGCCCCCAGCGAAGCATCACCTACCGACAGACTTGCATCTGCAATGCAGATCTTCCTACGCAATGACACAAGCAAGGCACCGCTAACGTCTCCTACTAAACATTCGTGGCAAAGAAGACTGGGTCTCCATTGATCGTCTAAAACCTGCTTACCTCCTGCCA
>NC_090741.1:79583368-79588368 GCF_036898095.1 Palaemon carinicauda | reverse complement strand
ACACACACCAAATTGTGTTTTTCAGAAGTAATTTTGCATGTGAGAATCACCTAAAATTTTAAGGATTTGTATATAATTAAAGAAACATTATTAATGTAAATATCGGGATGTTGAGCAGCCACTGCCCTCGACCTACGTACTATCATACTTTAATGCTTTTTTAGGGATCAACTTCATGCCCCAAATGTAATAATGAAGCTAAGAAAAGACCTACATACTCACAACTGTTTTAGTTTGAAAAAAAATTATCTCATGGTTATGTGACGGGCCGAGAGAGGGTTGTGAACTCAAAGGCAGGATGCAATCAACTGAATACTATATTAAGGAACACTCTCCCTTATATACAAAACCTCAAGGCAACAGGAAAATACATGTTCGAGAAAGTGACAATGTTACAGAGGAAAACCGGAGACATGATCATTCAGGTTCTTTTTAGTGCGAGGGAAGAGCGCAGATAGAGGCATAATATATACAAAATAATTTATGTACGATCGTGTGACACATGGTTGGTACATCACTCCCCCCTAAAAATGACATACTGTACATGGTAAATAGGGCGCCCTGATCTAGAGAGGCGAGCTGTAGGCGGGTCATCTGGCAGAAGATAAGCAGGTTTTAGACGATCAATGGAGACCAAGTCTTCTTTGCCACGAATGTTTAGTAGGAATGCTTTCGGACTGTGTCAGATCACAAGGAAAGGGCCCGTGTAAGGGGGCGTTAGTGGTGGCTTGCTAGTGTCGTTGCGCAGGAAGACGTGCGTTGCAGAGTGCAAGTCTGTTGGTATGTGATGCTTCGCTGGGGGCTTGTAAGTCTGGCGGCACGGAGTAAATTTTCCCACGACGTGACGTATGCGCTGGAGATCGTCGGAGGAGGTTGTAGAAGGAAAAAATTCGGCAGGGACGACCAACGGGTCGCCATACACCATTTCAGATACCGAGACATCGAGGGCGTCTTTAGGAGTGGTCCTTAGTCCCAGGAGGACCCAGGGAAGCTGAGTAAACCAGTTTGAATCCTTGCAGCGGGACATCAAAGCTGCTTTGAGGATGCGATGAAAACGTTCAACCATTCCATTGGCAGCGGGGTTGTAGGCCGTTGTCTGATGTAGGGTGATGCCCAGGAGATTCGTTAATGACGTCCATAATTGAGAGGTGAAAGTGGTTCCCCTGTCAGAAGTAATATGCTCAGGGATACCGAATCTTGAAATCCATCCAGAGAGTAAGGCAGATGTACATGAGGCGGATGTTGCAGTTTCCATGGGAATGGCTTCAGGCCAACGAGTGGAGCGGTTGATGACGGTAAATAGGTAACGATGTCCTTGTGATGTGGGAAGGGGGCCTACAACGTCGACGTGAATGTGTGCGAAACGACGCTGAGGTTGAGGAAAGGTGCCCACTCCTGAATCCGTGTGTCAATGTACTTTGGAAGTTTGGCAAGAAGTACAGGCGCGGACCCAATCCTTAGCATCCTTAGAAATGCCGTGCCAAATGAACTTTGCCTTCAGCAGCTGTGCAGTAGAACGGCACGAGGGATGTGAAAGGCCGTGAATGAAATCAAACACCTGTCAGCGCATGGGAGCAGGAATCCAAGGTCGCGGTCTACCAGTACTGACATCACAGAGGAGGGTGGTGTTGGAGTCTTCGAGGGGAAAGTCTTCCCAACGGAGGGACGTGAAGGATGTCCTACAAGCTTGATACTCTTGATCCTGTCATTGGGCTTCAGCCGGGGCGTTGTAATCCAATCCCAGTTGAACGGCAGCCAACGTGTTTCTTGACAGGGCATCGGCAACGGGATTCTGTTTCCCAGGGACGTATTGAAGGGTGCAATTGTATTCAGACACGGCGGAGAGATGTCGGCGTTGACGGGCAGACCAGGCTTCAGAATGTCGAGTGAAGGCGTGCACCAGAGGCATGTGGTCTGTGCGAATGACGAAGGGCGTACCTTCTAAGAAATGACGAAAGTGACGGACAGCCAAGTGCACCGCCAGCAATTCTCGATCGAAGGTAGAATAACCCGATTCTGCCTTGGACAGTTTTCTGCTGAAGAAGGCCAATGGGCGGGGCGAGCCGTTGACCACCTGCTCGAGTACTGCACCAATAGCGACGTCGCTGGCATCGGTGGATAGAAGGAGAGGGGTGTGTGGGATAGGAAAAGCGAGAGCCGCAGCAGTTGATAGGGCCTTCTTTGCATTGCAGAAGGTTGCTTCTTGAAGGGGACCCCACTTCAGGTCCTTTGGCTTGCCCTTGAGGGAGGCGTAGAGGGGAGCAAGAGTGGCGGCAATGGCTGGCAGAAAACGGTGATAATAGTTGATCATGCCCAAGAATTCCTGCAGAGCTTTGACGGTTGAGGGCGCGGGGAAGTTCTGAATGGCTGCTACCTTCTCAGGGAGGGGATGGACTCCTTCAGGAGTGATACGGTGCCCTAAGAACGACACTTCGTTGGCGCCAAAGGTACACTTGTCGTACCGGACTACAAGGCCGTTTTGTTGCAGGCGGTTGAGAACGATGCGTAGGTGACGGAGGTGTTCCTCTTTTGAGGGAGAGAACACAAGTATCTCGTCCACATAACATACACAGAAAGGGAGATCCCCTAAGATGCCATCCATTAGACGTTGAAACGTTGCCCCAGCATTACGAAGGCCAAAAAAGGAGTAATTGAAGGTGTATGTACCAAACGGAGTGGTGATGGCGGTCTTGGGGATGTCTTCTAGGTTCATACGCACCTGATAATACCGCTTCAAGAGGTCGAGCGTAGAGAAAACCTTCGCTTTGTGCAGGTAGGAGGTCACGTCGGCAATGTTTGGGAGGGGGTAGTGATCCGGTTCTGTTTGCATGTTCAGGCGCCTGTAATCCCCGCACGGACGGAGTGAGCCGTCTTTCTTCAGAACGATGTGTAAAGGGTGACGACCAAGGACTGGAGGCCTTTTGGCAAAGGCCCATCTCCTCCATTTCGGCGAACGTCTATTTGGCAGCAGCCAATTGTTCCGGTGCCAGACGTCTGAATTTTGCGAAGACTGGGGGTCCCGTCGTCTTGATATGGTGATAAATACCGTGCTTGGCAGGAACCGTGGGCGTTTGACGAAGTTCTGGACGGAAAACTTCCGGGTACGACGTGAGGAGGTGGGCGTAGGCATCCGTTGGTGCGCTGATGTAGAGAGCGAGGTTAGAGGGGGCGGGTTGAAGAGGTGTCGACAAGTACGAGTCTGCGTTGACCAATCGTTGGTGGGCGACTCCGACCAGAAGGTGGAAATGAGAGAGGAAATCCGCACCGAGGATTGGCATTGTGACATCAGCAACGAGAAACTTCCAATTGAATTTACCATTTCCGAACGATAATGTGAGGTTCTCGTAACCTTAGGTGGGTATCGCAGATCCGTTGGTAGCTACCAAGCGGACGTCGGCAGATGTAGACAGACTACGTCGTGCCTTGAAGAGTTTCCTTGGCAAAAGAGAACGACAAGCACCCGTGTCTACCAAAAATCGCACGCCCGTTCCTACATCCTGTAAAAAGAAAAGATTAGAAACACGGGTGGCCACCGCTACGAGCGATGGCCTACTTACACGTTTTTTGGCCACTGACAATCCTTGGCACAATTCTTCGCGGTTGCCCCAAATCGGAAGTGGTAGTAGCAAAACTGCGGCGGATGGGAGGTAGTAAGTGGCTGTAGAAGTCATTCGTTGGGGCGCGAGCGATTGGTGGGTGGTGGGTGGCTTTGTCGCTGCTTCGGCACGATACGGGGTAGGCGTGTATGTCCTATGGCATTCATGTCAGCTTCGGTTGACGTTGAATAGGCATCCTCTTCGTCAGGGGTGGAGGCGTTGATGGAAGTCTTGAAGTTGCTGTCCATAAGGGAGTCGGCTTTGGTCATCAAGTCCTTTATGGGTAAACTATCGACATCGGGTATGGCAGCGCGTACAGGTTCGGGTAAACGGCGTATCCAAAGGGCAGGAAGTAGGTTCACCTCACGAGGAGAGCCGTCTGCGGCAGGTTGAAGGTGAGCGATACTGGTCATTTCCCTGAGGGCAAGCGAAGCCCTTTGGTCCCCCAACGGTTGTTGCAAGAGCTGAAAAAGCTTTGCTATAAGGGCGGCTGGCGACGGCGAGTACTGCTGCAGAAGGTATGTTTTGAGGGCGTCATACGCTATTGGGGTGTCTCCTTGTTCACAAAGCCAGTCGGATATTTCTGGGAAGGTGTCCTCGGGTATCGCCGCGAGAACATAATCCGCTTTGGTGGTTGAGCGAGTCACGCCCCTGATGCGAAACTGGACTTCTGCGCGCTGAAACCAAGCAAACGCCTATCCGCTGGGAAACGATGAAAGTTTGAATGGAGCGGCCGCAGCACCAACTGCCATAGAGTCCGCCATAGTACCAACGATGGAGGGGCGAGGGGGGTGGGTGTTGAAGGCGGTGGGAGCGAGTCGACTTCCGGGGTCACCAATGTGACGGGCCGAGAGAGGGATGTGAACTCAAAGGCAGGATGCAATCAACTGAGTACTTTATTTAAGGAACACTCTCCTTTATATACAAAACCTCAAGGCAACAGGAAAATACATGTTCGAGAAAGTGACAATGTTACAGAGGAAAACCGGAGACATGATCATTCAGGTTCTTTTTAGTGCGAGGGAAGAGCGCAGATACAAGCATAATATATACAAAATAATTTATGTACGATCATGTGGCACACGGTTGGTACAGTTAACACTGTCAAAGGCAGCAGTAAAATCAAGGCAAACCATACGAACTTCCTGACCACAAAAAAATGGATTTCTGTAATGCATTGGAGATTGTAAGAATGGCATCACATGCCCCAAGGCCTTTGAAAAATCCCACATACAAACTTGGAACAGATTATTACCTTCAACATACACATTTAGTCGTTTTGCCTAAAGACATTAATTTTTTTTAGATAATATGGGAGTTACTAAAATTAGGCGGTAATCAGCAGGGCTAGAGCTACCACAAGCGCATTTACTAAGGAAGTGACAATACATAATCTCAAAGAAG
>NC_090741.1:79568368-79573368 GCF_036898095.1 Palaemon carinicauda | reverse complement strand
TAACACGTGGATTCATCATGTTGCTCTTGAATGGAAAATTGTGTATATATGAATTTATAATAATAATACTAATAATAATAATAATAATAATAATAATAATAATAATAATAATAATAATAATAATAAAAATAATAATAATAATAATAATAATAATAGTAAAGATAGTAAATATAATGCTGATGATAATGATAATTATGATGATAATAATATTTACGATGAAAGATGGTAGAATTCGGGCATCTTTTATCCTACATAACTTCTGAAAATTCGTACCGAGCTACGATTATATAACGATTTAGCATAAAATGTCTTTGTGTAATCTACGTCCCGATTGTTTTAAGCTCAACAGTCTAGCTTAAAACTTTTTTGTCTCTTTCAGTTCCTGATCTTGGACACTTCTGCTGAAGATAAAGTCTGGTGGATAAGGAATCGGAGGGACATGGAAGTATATAAAAGGTATTATTATTATTATTATTATTATTATTATTATTATTATTATTATTATTATTATTATTATTATTATTATTATTATCACGAGGTACGCTTAGGAAGCATTATCACTAGATGATTCAGGCGTCGATGTTCATTTTGGTTGTAACAACCAGCTATCAGTCATTAAGATTTATTAAGCTTCTAATATGTAAAAGCTTTATTAACTACATAATTTCCTTTTGATAATTATGTACAGTTGAACATAGAAATTTCTTGTACTTCTTTCTATGAGGCAATAAACCGCGTGACACCCTTATTGCTAGTAACCAAATAGCAATAAAGGTGTGACTGGGTGCACTTCCTCAGAGCGAGGGGGCACAGGAATTCCTGTATCCAACTGTACATATAGAAATTGCCTAGCAGATAAAAGTAGGACCATTTTTATTGATGTTTAACCTCAGTTTTTCCTAAACGTTGAATATGTCCTTCCCATAACGGCCAGCGTTTAGAATTTTCAATATATATTTTTTTCTCTCTTCTGATCTTGTGGAAACTGTTTCCAGCATCGGTTTAGGTCTACCCCAGGATTCTTGAATTCTTATTGCCCTTAATCTAGAAAACTGTATTTTCTTGCTAATTAGAACTATCATCTAATTGCAAAAAAAAAACAAAAAATAGAAAAAAAGTACCATCTCCTATCCACATATTGCAGCCAGTTATGGGTTTAATCTATTTAGACAATGAATAGGAAAAATACTTCTAAAAATTGAAAATTTTCAAATGACTTCTAGATTTTTTTCTAATCGTAAGGGCTGGCAGTGAAGCACGGCGATTTTGTTTGCTCCTGGAAGTCTGATTGACATACAAATTGAATACATTATATGGAGGTAAACTCATCTGGATGCTAAAAGGCTCTACTAACCAAAGGGTCGTTATTTTCCTGTATTTCACAAATCTCATTTCATTTTGATCTATTTTCATTTTTTTATCGCCACATATATTATTTAAAAATTAATGCAATATCCAGAAAGAACAATACAGAGGTATTTTGTGTAAGTTTAAAATTTTTATATTTTGACGTGTTCCCTGTTTCGGAACATTTCGAAATTATTTACAGTAAATGCAATTCCATGAAGGATTTCCTCTTTTGATATATAACGATGAAAGTCCACCATGAAAATATTTTGTGTAGATTTAAAACTAGAATAAGGTAGAGACAGATATTCGCTTTAATTTTCATTACGAAAACATAATTTGCTAATTTTTTAAGTACAAAAACTATTGCTTCGAAAGTAATCGGGTCAAATGAAAAGTAATTATTAATGGCAGTGTTGATATATCACTATAGGGTGTACTGTGGAGGTATGGCATTAGTGTGTCTTTTTGTTAATGATTTTCTTTAAAATGCACCTATTACTTTTATTTGTAATAAATGTAATAAAATTTTTGTATCAGGGATATTTCCAGCTGGCTTAAGAGGAAGAAATTATCATTTGCTGTTAGATGTTTTCATCATATTTAGAAATTACCTAAAACTGTCATTCCCATTTTCTCTCATCAAAATTTACCTCGTGATTTGTATATCATATTTTAGTGGATAATGGAGTAGGCGAATTTGCAACTAGAGAGAGAGAGAGAGAGAGAGAGAGAGAGAGAGAGAGAGAGAGAGAGAGAGAGAGAGAGAGAGAGAGAGAGAGAGAGAGAGAGAGAATTGCATCGATTTTTATCGAATTAAAACATACTTATGATTAAATCGTGCAGCTGACCCATCAGTCAAAATAAAAAGCACATTTGTATTTAAGATATTTTAATCACATTTGCCAGAACCATTCGTTCCTAATTACCATATGTGATGGATTTGTTTTCCAATAGAAATATCCAAAATGCTGGATCTGAAACCACATGCGATGGAATGAATTTTCTTTCCCAGGTTGTTGTGTTAACATAACTCCTTAAGGCAAGGAGGAGTTTGAATTCTTGCAGGAAGAAAGACTTCGTCCATTATTTCCTGAAAAAGTTCTTTTTCGAAGATTAAACATAAAGTTTACACTTTGAACAATTTTAATGAAATAACCTATTTCCTGAAAAAATGTTTTTTCCAAGATTAAAGATAAAGTAACCAATTCGATCAATTTCAATAGAATATCTAAAGAAATTTTATAATGAAATTCTGTGATGCCATTAAGACCATTCAGAGCCTTCGGAAATTGTTTTGCTGAATGATGCTCCAGTAAGTGTAGTTTGAAACGTTAGGTCAAGCAATAGTAAGGAAAGAAATGGCACTGAATTGAAGGTTTCTGGTTGAGTCTCAAGCCAGAGATGCCATTCAAGTCCTTGTTGATAATGTAAGGTAGGACCGCCATCGGTTGGGGAAACACGGGTGTGTCTTAGTAAAGAGGTCTGGTGTAATAAATTTGCTAAGTATTAATTGTAAAGTTTTATTGTATATCATAATTCCGAAATAAATATTCTTTTAATATTTGCGGCTATACAATTTTTTTTTCATTTTAGCATAGGCTATGTTGATAAGGTATAGGAGAGCCTTTTTACACATACATTACAGAAGGGCTACCAATTTTGATTTCATATCATTCTTTTAGATATTGCTGTTAAGTATCTAAAATGGTTAAATATACTATGTAGAAACAAAGAAAGCTTTTTATGTTACTGTGATATAACAAATGCACATTTCGATTGTTTTATTTGTAGCAGGGAAAATTCAATTGATCGTGTGACAGCGCCTTAATAATTTCTGCTTATTTTTGCCAAGTATGTTATAGAATGGCGAGTCTTACAGCAATAACGTTGACAGAAAAGGGAGATTTTAGTATTAGGCTTAAATTATTACAGTAGTAAAGAGAAAAGATCAAAATAACGGGCTTCTATGGTTGTAATAAAGTAGTTCTTAATAGTGCCTGTAGTGGAAGGTAACTCCATGAATTTATTGCTATGTCAGTAGGAAAATTTATTGTAATAGACTGTCTTGATGGAAATCATATCACTAACATTAAGTTATATAAAAAAGTGTTATTTATTTATTATGATTAGAACCTCTTCATTTATCATTTCATTGTTTACTTAAGATCTGAGCTTTTGAAATACTCAAGTTTGCTAATGCTGTTTGCCTTTCCAATTAGATTGATCTTTCGATAATTCTGGTCACATCGTATAATGATTCATTTCAGATCAATTCTTATTAAGATAAATTTTTCACTAATCAGATGAAGTATAAAAAAGGTAAAATAATACATCATATTTTGGTTGACGGAGAGAGACAGGTAGACAGTCAAAGAGAGAAAGGAAATTAGGTATAGCAAAACTATGCTAAGTAATAATAAATTTAGCTTTTTAGGATTAAACTTAGCTGAGTAGTATTTGAAGAAAGGTTTGAACTTGCTCCCATTTTAGGTAGTAACTCTCCAAAGTATGAATGAAAGTAGTTTCTATTCCTCACTGTCTTCTATTTTTCAATTTGTATTCCGCTTAACAATTTCCTTTTTTCATTCGTCATTTCTGACCATCTCTTCTCACTCCCCTATTAATCATTCCAGATATTTCATTTTGTTGATATATCATCAGAGACAAAACTAATTTTATCATTCCGTTGTAAACTTTTGTCTTGTCTAAAAATCATTTTCTCATTGCAATTTGGGTACTCTTAAAGGATTTCTATGCAGAAGTAGCCACTTTACTTCGTAACCTAAACTAACATAGCCTGATCTAATATAGCCTAACTTAATCATATCTAGGAAGACTAATTTAGCGTTAACAATATGAACAGATATTTATTCATAAAGGATTTGAAGCTAGATATAACCTTTTTGTATCGTAATTTTTTGGCGAAATTATACCCACTGATAAATATTTTCCCAACATTACCTAAATTACAAAAACAGATGTGAAAGCTACCATAATGAGTAAGGTTTGCATTTAAAAAGATTCATAGCTGTAAAGTACTACAATCGCTCACAAATTAACATTATCATATCATAGAATTTATTATTAGAAAACACCAAATTAGTTTATAATCTCATCTACTTAACCTTTGATATTCTGAGGCAGCCATCCAGATTAAACCTTTTTATTCATAGAAAATTTTTAACCAGATGATTCCACATCCAATCATAACCTAACTCTGAATTCAATTATTCTCACCAATTTCAGACTCCAATATTTCTTTAAGCTTTACACATTTAAGTATTTAAGTGATAGGTAGTACGTTGGCAAGGGCACCAGACACCCGCCGAGATACTACTGCTAGAGAGTTATGGGGTCCTTTGACTGGCCAGACAGGACTACATAGGATCCTTTTCACTGGTTACGGTTCATTTTCCCTTTGCCTACACATACACTGAATACTCTGGCCTATTCTTTACATATTCTCCTCTGTCTTCATACACCTAATAACATTAAGATATCCAGACAATTCTTCTTCACCCAAGGAGTTATCTACTGCGCTGTAATTGTACAGTGGCCACTTTCTTCTTAGTTAAGGTAGAAAAGACACTTTAGCTATGGTAAGCGGCTCTTCTAGGAGGAGGAAACTCCAAAATCAAACCATTGTTCTC
>NC_090741.1:79543368-79565868 GCF_036898095.1 Palaemon carinicauda | reverse complement strand
TATTATTTATTTATGTATATATTTATTCTTTTATTATTTTTATTTAGGAATTAACATCGTCAATTGTGATCTTTTACCTTAAGCCCCCCCCCAAAAAAAAAAAAAAAATATGAGTATATTTAACGATGGGATCAACTTGTTTCAAGAGAAACTATTACTTCATTATAGCATGTAAAATAGAAATGTTACTGAATTTACGTTTCTATCTTGCATGCTATAATTGCAATTGAAAGCTTAGAGAGTAATAGATGAGAGATTGAGAGATATTGTAAAGTTTGGGATACAGCGGTAAGGATTCATGAGTGAAAGAGCGACTGTAGATGCAATCTTGACATTAAGGCACTTACAGGAAAAGAGACTGAATGGAAAGCATACACTCCTGTGTGCTTTTATAAATTTAGAGAAGGCTTATGATAGAATATCAAGAAAAGTGATGTTGTGGTGCTTGGGGAAGAGGAAATTCAGAGAGAAGTAGGTTAGAATGGTAGTGGTGATATATAAAACAACAAGGACAAACATAATAACAGCTGTTAGAGAAACAGAAACCTTTGAATTTAGTGTTGGATTACACCAGGGGTTTGTATTAGCCTGTTCTTTTTTTTCAAGCCTGTTCGATTTTTTCAAGATTGGATTTTTTTTTTTAATCTATGTAGAACGCAAGTGTAATGCAGAGAATTGAAAAGGATGGAAAGGAAGTGTATAAGGATAGTAAAAAGGAGAGAGGAAGAGAGAGGGGGTGGGATAGTAAACTAGTTTGGGTCGGGAAGGGAATGTAGGACCCTTGTTATTGCTCTGTGATTAATGGTCTGCATACTTTCATTTTCTTTCCCTTCAAGACGATGAACTTTTTTAATTATTCCAGTTCAAAGAATCAATCAAAGAGTAATAATCGCGTCCTTGAACAATTTCATTCTGGATATTGATTAATGTCATAATTGGGAGATATTTCGTATATGGCTCTTTCCAAGTTGTCTCCAAATTTTTTTCTCTTTAATGGCAGACATTTAATAATTTTTTTTCTCAATTTAACATATTTCCAGGATATTCAAATCAACATAAAATTTTTATGTGCATGTCTTCCTATTTGTTATTTAATGGCAAAAATATCCCTTTATATTTAACTTAATTATTCCTACATTATTTATGACCTTTTCAATTTTAAAACAGTCCGGGATTCATGAAATATTTTTTTCCATATTTTTTGTTCTATGAAAAAATTTCTTTCGAAGTCGTTTATTAAACTGATTTTTGGCTCATATGGTAAAACTTTGATAAGAATATCTTTATAACAGAGAATCTTTTTTTAGTTACATGATATGTAATTTATATCTTTATTTCTAATTGACCCGAAGAGGAAATTAAAATAGATATTTTTTTATGAATTAAAGGCCTTTATTTTTGTTAATAACAATTATGAAACAATGACCTCATATCTATAATGGAGTACAGTTATTAATTGAATGGAAAACCAGAGCAAGGTGAGACTTTCACATATTATTGTCCTGAAAAGACCAAATAGGTAGTAGGTTGACCAGGGCGCCAGCTACTCGTTTAGATACTACCGCTAGAGAGTTATGGGGTCCTTTTGAGTCGTCAGACAGTACTACATTGGATCCTTCCCTTTGGTTACGGTTCATTTTCCTTTTGCCTACACATACACCGAATGGTCTGGACTATTTTTTACAGATTCTCCTTTGTCCTCATACACCTGGCAACATTGAGATCACCAAACAATTCTTCTTCACCCAAGGGGTTAACTACTCTACTGTAATTGTTCAGTGGCCACTTTCCTCTTGGTAAGGATAGGAGAGACTCTTTAGCTATGCTAAGCAGCTCTCGTAAGAAAATGGCCCTCCAAAATCAAACCATTGTTCTCCAGTCCTGGGTAGTGGTCTTCCACTTTATTGGGGTAGAGTTCCCTTGATTGAGGGTTCACTAGAGCCCACTATTCTATCTTATTCCTCTCCCACTCGTTTTGATAAAGTTTTAATAGTTTATATCAGAAATTTGTATTTGAATGTTGTTACTGTTCTTAAAATATTTTATTTTCCTTGTTTCCTTTCCTCATTGAGGTACTTTCCCTGTTGGAGCCCTTGGGCTTATAGCAAAACTGCTTTTCCAACCAGGGTTGTAGCTTAGCAAGTAATAATAATAATAATAATAATAATAATAATAATAATAATAATAATAATAATAATAATAATAATAATAATAATATCAACGAATGAGTCTATCAAAAGAATTTACACACACACAAACCTATATATGTTTTCATAATTTCCAAATAATTTTGTACAAAATTTCCACCACCACATCCTATTTATTAAAATATAGGTCCAAAACTTAATGTAGTTCCGAAGAAAAGTACATGTACTTCTGTGATCATCTTAAAAACTATCTGCAGGATGATCTGTCCGAAGAGAAACCGTCTTCGAATTTTGGACGCCGTCGAGACGTTGTCAATTCCTTTTATATATATATATATATATATATATATATATATATATATATATATACAGTATATATATATATATATATATATATATATATATACAGTATATATATATATATATATATATATATATATATATATATATATATATATATATATATATATATATACATCCGTACATATATATATATATATATATATATATATATATATATACATACGTACATATATATATATATATATATATATATATATATATATATATATATATACATACATACATACATACAAGAAATGCACCGATTCTGGTTCACTGCAGGATAAAGACCTCAGTCATGCCAATTCATGTCTAGGGTTTGCCCAGTTTTGCTCATTACGCTGGCCAGTGTGGTTTGGCAATAATGCGAATTTTTTTTTTCTGATCGCTCATAGCACCCCAACCTATCATGGGTGTCCCTGACTATTATAGCTTCCTGATTATGGCAATACACAAACCCTTTCACCATGTAATGTTATCTATGAATTACAAAGAAAATACAATTAATAGAATAAAGAGATGGCTGCTGATGAATCAGCTGATAGACCTATAGGCTCCCCAAAACCTGCCATTCTTCGCTCACAAGGATGATGATGTTGCAGCAACCAAAGGAGTTAACGAGTTTGAACGGGACTCGAACCCTGGTCTGGCAATCATCAGGCAAGAACGCTGCCACCAGGCCACCACCACCCTGAAATGGTTCTACCAGTTCAGGTTAAACTGATTTGGCTCTTTCTTGATTTTTGCGTTTTTGAAGACCAGAACTCTAGCTAGTTTAACTTTCTTGAGAGTTCAGCCTTTTACTGAAGGATAATTTCCCAGCTGTGAAATAAAATTCAATTCCATTAATATTAGAAATCAAGATACCTAAATTTTAATGCAAAAAGCTTTTATTCGATTGAATTCAATGTATTATTTTCGGCCAATTTCTTGGTTCGGTTTATTTGCCCTATAAAATTTTCGATGTGTTTATGGCATGTATTCCGAAGAATATTTACTGAAACAACTTGAAGACTTTAAAAAATAAAATTCTCAACATGCTGCAATAATCAATAAATTATCCGTTATTATAATTATTTGCATAATCCTACCATAAAGATCCCTAGATTAAAACTCTCCCGTTTATCCCCCATCAATATAGAAGGAATAAAGAGTTGAAAAGATATCTTCTATGTCATTTTTATAGGAGGGGTAAGCGCGCATGTGAAAGCATCACGAAGGATTTGCATAATTATGAAAATTTGCATTTAAATGATCACCAAAGCCACCGGAATAAAATTCCACGAAAAAAATGTCATTTTGTAAACTAGGAATCAAATTAAAAAAAGATACTTTCATGGTCATTGCTATATGAAGGGTAACCTATCAGATGAAAGCAATGAGATGGGTGTTTAGGAAAGACTTACTGCAAAGTATATATCCTCAATAAATTCCCGTAAACGACATGTTTACGGAAGGGCATTCCCAGGTCGACCAATTCCCTAATTCATGGATTCCCAAACTGACAGTTAGGTGAATTCTCCCTTTTACAGAAAGTTTGTAAAGTTCCTCTTATTTACTCCCCGTCGAAGGTTAGAGGAAACACATATTCCAGTTAGGGAAATTAGGAGTACCTCTCTCTCTCTCTCTCTCTCTCTCTCTCTCTCTCTCTCTCTCTCTCTCTCTCTCTCTCTCTCTCAAATACAAATCCTCTCTTTTAATGCTTGAGAAGGAGGGATGTAGACTTACAGAAAATCAAAAGGAATAAGAAAGTATTAAGCCAAATAATTAAAATGATTTGGTTATCACAATACGAAAAGTATGATTAAACTATTAAAAAATAACCTTTAATGGGCGCAGAAATAGGTCGACTGTGAGAGAATAACAGACAAATAATTTAAATGATAATAATTATAAGGAAAAATAACTACAGATCTCATTAGTTGTCATACTAATGTTTTGCTTTTGATCTTTTACACTATTTTAACCAATTTTATAAATATATTTTGCTAAAATTTGCAAGTATCAATTGATTATTAAAAGTATTTGCGTTTAAAACCTATTTTTGCTACTTAAGTTGAGGAAATAAATAAAAATAATACTTCATTTTATTTGACATCGAATTATCTTTATTAAAGTCAGCTTGCTGAGTAGTGGATGATTCTAGGTATTCTTGATGAAGACTCTGCACCAGAATAATCCCCTTGCAGTATAATCTTCTTGCAGAAAAAAAAACTCTTAACCAGAGTAATCTCTTGCGATTTACTCCTCAACAGGGGAACCCCCTTCCAAAAAACTTCACAAGAGTATTCCCCTTGTGGAAAAATTCTCACCATAGTAATTCCATCGCAGAAAACTCCTCACCAGAGTAATCCCTTGCAAAAAAAAAAAAAAAAAAAAAATCCTCACCAGATTATTCCCCTTACAAAAACTTCCAGATTAATCTCCGTAAAAAGAATTCATCACCAGAGTAATTCCCTTGCAGAAAAACTCCTCACCAGAGTGTTTCCTTGAAATTAAATCCTCGCCAGACTAATCTCTTGCAAAAAAAAAAAAAAAAAAAAAAAAACACCTCTCACCAGAATAATCCCAGTGGAAAAACTCCTCGCCTGAGTAATCCAATTGCAAAAAACTTAACCAGAATAATCTCCTTGCAAGATTCTTCTCCAGAATAATCCCCTTGGAAGACTTCACCTGAATAATCCCCTTGCAAGATTCTTTTCCAGAATAATCCCCTGGCAAGACTTTTCACCAAAGTAATCCTTTGCAAGAATTTTCACCAAAGTAATCCCCTTTTAGAAGACTCCTCCCCAGAGTAATCCTTTAACGACAACTCTTTACCAGAGTAATCTCCTTGCAGAAAACTTCTCCATAGAGTAATCCTCTTGCAAAATATTCAGCAGATTAACCCCTGGTAGAAAACTTCACCAGAGTAATTCCCTTCCAAGACTCTTCACGTGAGCAATCCCTTAGTGGAAAACTACTCAGCAGAATAATCCCCTCGTAGTAAACTTCACTAGAGTAATCTCATTGCAAAAACTTTTTACCAGAGTAATGTCCTCTCAAAAAACTCGCCCAAGTAATCCCCTCGCATAAAATCCTTACTAGAGTAATCCCCATGTAAAAAAAACTAAGTAATCTCCTTACAAAAAACGTCACTAGAAATATCCCCTTACAAATTATTTATCACTAGAGTAATCCCCTTGAAAAACTCAGTATAATCCCCTTGGAAAAACTCCTCCCCAGAGTAATCATTTTAAGGCAACCCTTCACCTGAGTAATCCCCTTTGCAAGAAATTCTTCAACTGCGTAACCTTCTTGCACGAAACTCACCAGAGTAATCTCTTTGCAAAAAAACCTCATCAGACTAATTCCCTTGTAAAAAAACTTCACTTGAGTAATCCCCTTATAGAAAAACTCATCACCAGTGTAATCCCTTTGCAAAAAATGTAACCAGAGCAATCCTAGTGTTAGAAATTACTCACCTGAGTAACCCCTTTTCAAAAATTTCCTAAGGTTAATTTTCTTGCGTAAAACTCCACAACGGAGTAATCTCCTTTAAAAAAAACTCCTCACCAGAATTATCCCTTGTAAAAAAAAATCCCCAACAGGGCAATCCCTTTGCAGAAAAAAACTTCCCCAGGTTAATCGTCTGGTATAAAACTCCTCAACAGAGAAATCCCCTTTAAGAAAACTTCTCACCAGAGTATTTGTGTGTGAAAAAATCCTCACCTGGTAATCCCTTTGCAAAAAAATTTTCCCAGGTTAATCGTCTTGCAAAAAAAAAAAAAACTCAACGCCATTAATCCCCTTGAAAAATATCCTTGCCAGAGTAATCCTGTATAAAAAAAACTCCTCACATTAGTGTTCCCCTTGCAAAAATACTCCTCATCTTAGTAACTTCTTTCCAAAAAAACTCCTCACAAGAATACGAGGGTATTTCCTTTCTAAACTCCATAGTAGGTAGGCCCCACCCACCCATTGAGATAATACCACAAGACAGTTATGGGGTCCTTTGACTGGCTAGGCAGTACTACATTGTATCCTTCTTTCTGGTCGCGGTTCATTTTCCCTTTATCTATTCATACACCAAATAGTGTGGCCTATTCTTTACAGATTCTCCTCTGTCCTCCTACACATGACAACCCTGATATTACCAAACAATTATTATTATTATTATTATTATTATTATTATTATTATTATTATTATTATTATTATTATTACTAGCCAAGCTATAACCTTAGTTGGAAAAGCAAGATGCTATAAGCCCAAGTGCTCCAACAGGGAAAAATAGCCCATTGAGGAAAGGAAATAAGGAAATAAATAAATGATGAGAACAAACTAACAATAAACCCTTCTAAAAGCAGTAACAACGTCAGAACAGATGTCATATATAAACTATAAAAAGACATGTCAGCCTGTCCAACATAAAAACATTTTCTGCAATTTTGAACTTTTGAAGTTCCATTGATTCAACCACCCGATTAGGAAGATCATTCCACAACTTGGTTACAGCTGGAATAAAACTTCTAGAATACTGTGTAGTATTGAGCTTCATGCTGTAAAAGGCCTGGCTATTAGAATTAACTGCCTGCCTAGTATTACGAACTGGATGGAATTGACCAGGAAGATCTGAATGTAAAGGATGGTCATAGTTATGAAAAATCTTATGCAACGTGCTTAATGAACTAATTGAACGACGGTGCCAAAATTTAATATCTAGATCAGGAATAAGAAATTTAATAGATCGTAAGTTTCTGAGCAACAAATTAAGATGAGAATCAGCAGCTGAAGACCAGACAGGAGAACAATACTCAAAACAAGGTAGAATGAAAGAATTAGAACACTTCTTCAGAATAGATTGATCACCGAAAATCTTTAAAGACTTTCTCAATAAGCCATTTTTTTTGGTGCAATTGAAGAAGACACAGACCTTATGTGTTTCTCAAAAGTAGATTTGCTGTCTATAATCATAAAGTCTTACAAAGTTAAAGAAACATTATTAATACTGCGATCCGGAAGTTGAGGAGCCACTGCCCTTGACCTATTTACAATCTTACTTTGAGTTTTGTTAGGATTCAACTTCATACCCCATAATTTGCACCATGCACTAATTTTAGCTAGATCTCTATTAAGGGATTCAGCAACCCCAGATCTACTTTCAGGGGATGGAATTGATACAAAGAGAGTAGCATCGTCTGCATATGCAACAAGCTTGTTTTCTAGGCCAAACTACAAGTCATTGTATATAGTATGAAACGTAATGGGCCAAGAACACTACCCTGTGGAACACCAAGGGGTTAACTATTGCACTGATATTGTTCAGTGGCCAGTTTCCTCTTGGTAAGGGTAGAAGAGATTCTTTAGCTATGGTAAGCAGCTCTTCTAGGAGAAGGACACTCCAAAATCAAACCATTGTTCTCTAGTCTTGGGTAGTGCCTTAGCCTCTGTACTATGGTTTTCTACTGTCTTGGGTTAGAGTTCTCTTGGTTGAGGGTACACTCGGGCACACTATTCCATCTTATTACTCGTCCTCGTCATTTTGTTTTGTTATAATTTTTAATAGTTTATATGGAAAATATCTATTTAGATGTTACTTTTCTAAAAATATTCTATTTTCCCTTGTTCCTTCTCTCACTGGGCTATTTCCCCTGTTGGAGCCCCTGGTCTTATAGTATCCTGCTTTTCCAACTAGAGTTGTAGCTTAGCAAGTAATAATAATGTCAATAATAATAATAATAATAGTAGTAGTAGTCCACTTGCAAAAAATCCTCATCTAATTTATCTACTTGGAGAAAACTCTTCTCCAGAGTAATCGTTTGTAAAAAAAAAAAAAAAAAAAAAAAAAACCTTGTAAATTTTTTTCAGTAATCTCTTGAAAAGAAATCATTACACGAGTAATCTCCTTGAAGAAAATTCCTCACCAGAGTAATCCCTTGCAAAAATATCCTCACTAGAGTAATGCCCTTGAACACTCCTCACCAGAATAATCCCTTGGAAAAAACCCACCAGAGTAATTCCTAGCAAAAAATGTATAATAATCCGCTTGCAAAAAAACGCTTTACCTATGAAATCCCCTTACAATAAAATTCATCACCAGAGTAATCCCCTCGCAAAAAAATCTCCTCAAAGTAATCCCCTTGAAGAAAACTAATCCAGAGTAATCTTTTGCAAAAAATCCTCGCCAGAGTAATCCCGTAGACGAAAACTCCTCACCAGAGTAATCCTTTAAAAAAAAAAATCCTCGAGTAATTCCTAGCAAAAAATATTTGGTAATCCCCTTGCAAAAAAAAAATATTGCCTGAGTAATCCCCTTGGGTAAAAAAACTCACCAACTCAAAAAAAATTTCACTACATACACTGAGCAATGATTTAAAGAAATTTGATGAATTCAGCTCTCTCTCTCTCTCTCTCTCTCTCTCTCTCTCTCTCTCTCTCTCTCTCTCTCAATAAAATGTACAATGTTCCCTCTGGTCTAACAATATCTCACCTACGCTTTGCCCGATTTCCAGTAGTTTTCCATATTAATTTACTCTAAATATTAAATTTAAAATATATTGTAACAACATATATCAAAATTTGTAGCCACAATTAGGGGGAAAATCAAGATTCCATTTTTATTCCTACTCTGTGGACAGTTAAACAAGTTAATGCATAGATGCATAAATGATCAATTGCATGTATAAGAAAGTATTTTTCCATTTTCAAAGACTCATTTACGATGAATCCTCCCACGCAATTTCTTGATGTATCAATTACATTATTTTACTTCCAGTCAAGTTCTTTATACAAAGTAATGAACAAATTTCAAATTGAATTAATTAAAGGTTTAAAGCCCACTCATGAATGGCAGAGGAAAGGGGCAGTGACATAGCTTATCAAGAAGAACAATGCCCTAGACCGAGAGACTGATCAGCGCCAAAGTCCCTTCTCCACCCGAGCTAGGACCAAGGACGGCCAGGAAAGGGCAGCTGATAACTCACCATATAGACTTATATGCTCCCCCAAACCCATCCCCCCATCCTTAGCTCACAAGGATGATAAGGTTACAGCGACAAAGAGACTAACGAGTTTGAGTGGGCCTCGAACCCCATTCTGGCGATCACCTGGGAAGCACGTTACCAACAGGCCACCAGAACCAGGAAGAATTAAGCGAAGAATCAAATGATAAATGAAATTAATTGAAAACTTGATAAAATCTGAAACCATTTCTCTAAGGGTCTGTAATAGACGGAAAGATTTAATTATTTGATTTAAAAGCTTGGATGGAAAAGCCGATTTCAATAAGTAACATTATTTTTAAGAAGTGAAAATTTCTTATTTTAATCATGTCTTTTCATGTTCTTAAAAATAGGTCTTAAATATATTTCTGAAAAATTTAAGTAAATACAGAGATTTTATTCAGTAAATATAATACTGACGAGAGCGTAAAAAGCTAAGAATTTCGTTCATCTAAAATATTGGGGCTAAAAAGGATACGACTCATGTCATATATCTGAGTAATAATGAATAAATCGTATGTAGTCAGCGAAAAGTTCTAAAAAAATATGATCATATATCAGTTTTCCATTTCAAAGAAAATATGGAAAACAGGGATGAGAGAGAGAGAGAGAGAGAGAGAGAGAGAGAGAGAGAGAGAGAGCATTTAATTGTAATTTGACAAGTATCTCCTTCCCCTTCTTCTTCTCTCTTCTTCTCAGTCCTTCCATCCTCTCCTTCTTCCTGTTCTTATCCTCTTCCCCTTTCGGCAATCTTCTATTTATATTCGAGTCTCTCATAATAAAGAAACGATATAAAAGATTAGATATTTTGACCAATTGGTAGGCGAAGTTATTATTTTTTACCAATATATTTTACGTTTTAATTACTATTACAGTATTCATGTCAGATTTAAAATTATTCATGTCAGAATTATAAAAAAAATCCTGTCAAAATTAGCTGTATCCATGTCAAATTTATAAATATTCATGTATGAGTGAATATTGTCCACGTCAGGTTTAACAGTAACCATTTCAGAATTAACTATTTTTGTCAGAATTAATGTAATTCATGACATAATTAACAGTATGTCAGAATTAAGAGTATTCATGTCAGAATTTACCGTTCCCATGTCAGAATTATAACAGTATTCATGTCAGAATTAACAGAATTCATGTTATGATTAACAGTATCCATGTCAAAATTAATAGTATCCATGTCAATACTAACTTTGAAAATTTTATTTTTTCTTGTTAGCTCCCCTCATGGATTTACTCAGGCGCAATAATACCACCATTTCCTTTCCTGTTTTAGTAACTTTATGATTTCTGTTCAAAGAGAAGTAATTTCTGGAATATCTGAATGTACAATAAATGAAGGCCAATATATATTTAGATATTCAATTGTAATAAAGTTGCATGCGTTTGTCCGATGATAAAGGAAGTCTATATTTTATGAGATTGAGACCACAAATACAGAAAATGAGTTGAATTGCAGAAAAAGAATGCAAATTATATACTAAAGTTATTAGAATTTCTAAAAAATAATTTTTCAAGCTGATGCGTAAAGTGTGATGGCAAAGGAAATTATATTAATTGAGCCTTCTATAAGGAATTTCCTGTTCATATAATAATGATTCTAGTAATGGTAATGATAATGGATATGATAATAGTGATTATGATTTTAATTATGATAGTATGATTCACTATATTAATGGTCCCTTAATATTTGCCATATGATAATGATTCTAGTAATGGTAATGATAATGGATATGATAATTGTTATAATATTAGTTATAATGATAATGGAATTCACAGTGTTAACTGTCCCTCAAAATTTGCCAATTGTCTTTAATTGTTTTTTTCATTGTATTCAACAGACTCTCAAACATACTTACAGATAATTGAAGACAGCATTTTATTGAAAGATAAAAAAGGGTCTTTACTTTCTTTACACCTAAACATATATTACTCAGAGTTATTCGATATTGAATTGAGTTTATGACTTTCTGAGCCTTCTCCAATCCAGTCAGAATCATCGTTTATCATCCATCTCTCTAACCTGGAACGAGAGCCAACTTACTTTATAGTAACCCTTCTCAGTATTAGTACATTCCAGTCATCTAGCCAGCCATTCATTATTCCCCTCTCCTCTCCTATCCCTCCGATACTTCCCTCTCATCAATCCTATTTAATACGGTTTCTGTTCTTCCCTCTTCTCTTCCCTCCATTCTCAGCGCATCAGATACAGGGATCACTTGACTCGCTCGATATTTATTAGATGTTTAGGTGATCTCCTTTGCTGGTCCCTCTAAGACAGCAAAGGAAGTTTGTTTTTCTTTTAATTGGAAAGGAACTGGAATGAAATTGTATGGGGGAAGTTTTACAGAAAAGGGGTGTTGCGATGTTCAAGGATGATTTATTAGTGCAGAATTATTATCACTTGACTTTTTCCATTTACGTACTACGATTTTTTTCCATGTCTTTTGTAATTTGTTTAGAGTCGATGTAATTCTGCTTATCTTTGGGTTTCTTCCAAGAGATTTATTGCTAAAGTATATTTCCATTCATATTATTATGTATATTGGAAAGACTAAGAGTTATTACTTTGATCAAATGTTTTCTTTTAATTTTATTAGGAGTTATAGAGTTACGATAATTGGAACCATTATTTTTCATAAATGTACATAATGAGAATTCAGACTTAAATATTATAAATTTCGCTCGTAACTTACCAAACTAGATATGATAAAAATAGATCAGACCTTCAGCAACATTATTATTATTATTATTATTATTATTATTATTATTATTATTATTATTATTATTATTGTTGTTGTTGTTGTTGTTGTTGTTGTTATTATCGATGATAATATTATTAAAATCGTAATTATTACTATTATCTAATCCTGGGACCTTCATAGCAGAATATTGTCGTTACAATTTTTTTTTGGAAAAAGTATAATGTTCACAAATTTTTGAATGACAGGCAATTACGGAGATTTTATATTTTGTTGTTGTAACGATTAACCTAGATAGAATAATTTTATTACATCTCTCTCTCTCTCTCTCTCTCTCTCTCTCTCTCTCTCTCTCTCTCTCTCAATTTACTGTTTGTTTTTAATCTTATATGGTAGTATTCCATCTGGATATTAGATACAAATATTATATGATTTCCGATCGTAGAATCTTCTTAAATTGTTTAACGTAAGAGCTATTTGGAATCAAGGAATTTTCCAGGGAAGAGATAGGATTTTTAATGTATCTTTTTACACGAGATGGTAAGCAAGATATCCATTACTCGTTTACCAATGGTTGGGGTTTAATCTTTAATCGAATACAGGAGTTTCCCCCCCCCCCCAAAAAAAAAAAAAAAATAAACATCATCTAGCCCAGAACACAAAAATATCTAGACACATTTCCCAATGAATTATTATCATCATCCATTGAGTCTTAGGTAGAGCATGAATGAGAAAAACAAGCAATATAAGTCTCTGCGTTCTTACTATCTTTCCCTTACCCTTTCCCCTTCCATTGCCCTTCACACTTCCCCTTCCCAAGTCCCCTTTCCCTTCCCTTTATCACCAATAGAATCTTCCGGTCACTCCTTAGCCTCCTCATCACCCAACCTATTCCATCTCTTCCCTCTTTTTTCCCTTCAAAGTAGATAGATTCAAGAATCGCTTAAATCCTGGATATTCATGAGATGCTGAAGGAAGCTCCCTAACTGAGGTCGCTTAAACTGCAAAGATAATTCTCTTTCTTTAAGGGAAATCAGCTGGTTTATATATAAAGAGATTACAAATATTTGTAATAATGATTTTTTTATAATCTGTCATTATCGCTCTAATAAATGTACATGTTGACCTATTAAAATTATCTGGGATATTTCGCCGTTGTTTTAGCTCTATTTTGCATTTAATTGTTTGTTATGTAATTGTTTCAAGGGTTAAGATGGCTCTATGCAATGGAATTAAATGAAATGTTTCGTTTCATTTTTTTCCTGGGATTACCCGCAGGGTACGAAGAAAATTAAGTTTTCGTACATGTAAATCAGTGGACATTACATTGCGAGAAAAAAAGCTCTGGGGTGAGAATTTTACTCTTTTTGGGTAAAAGTTTATGCCCAAGTTCATGTAGTTATTCTACTTTCTTTAAGATTACCGTAGAGTGCATAACTCTCTCTCTCTCTCTCTCTCTCTCTCTCTCTCTCTCTCTCTGTATGTATGTATGTACACGTATTTGTATTTGTGCGATTGTCCAACTAGGCCATAACACTTACAAGTTCTTATTTTTATGTTAAGTAAATCTGATCCATATAAAAGCTTCTTGCTTGAGGGACTCGGGCTGTACTATTAATGTTTGTAACACATTTTTATCGGAACAAAAGCCAATAAAGATATCAAAATCTCACTCTCTCTCTCTCTCTCTCTCTCTCTCTCTCTCTCTCTCTCTCTCTCTCTCTCAAATTAAGAATAAGTTTCATACTCTTGTTATGATCTCAGACATAGACTGTGATGTTAAAAACTCTGTAGTGAGAAGTTTTGCAGATGACACAAGAATAAGTAGAGAAATTACTTGTGATGAAGATAGGAACTCATTACAAAGAGATCTAAACAAATTATATGAATGGGTGGAGATAAATAGGATGGTATTTAACTCAGATAAGTTCGAATCAATAAATTATAGAAACAGAGAAGGAATGGTATATGCATACAAGGGGCCTAATAACGAGACAATTACAAACAAGGAAGCAATTAAAGACCTTGGTGTAATGTTAAATAGGAATATGTTATGCAACGACCAAATAGCAACACTGTTGGCTAAATGTAAAGCAAAAATGGGAATTTTATTCAGACACTTTAAAACAAGAAAAGCTGAACATATGATTATGCTTTACAAAACTTATGTACGTGGTACACTCGATTATTGGAATGTGATATGATACCCACACTACCAAAAGGATATTGCACAGATAGAGAGTGTACAAAGGTCCTATACTGCTAGATTAGAAGAAGTTAAGGACCCTGGCTACTGGGAAAGACTGCAATTCTTAAAACTATACAGTCTAGAAAGGAGAAGAGAACGCTACATGATAATACAATCATGGAAGCAAATAGAAGGAATTACTGAAAACATCATGGAGCTAAAAATATCAGAAAGAGCAAGCCGAGGTAGATTAATAGTGCCAAAAAATATACCAGGAAAACTAAGGAAGGTGCACTGGACGTTAATTCACTACGCACCCGCATCGATAATGCAGCGACTATTTAATGTGCTGCCTGCTCATCTAAGACAGTGGTTCTCAAACTGGGGGTCGCGACCCCCCTGGGGGTCGCCAAATGCTTTTGGGGGGGTCGCGAGATGATGTTAAGAAAATATAAATATAAGTAAGCAAAAAATAGTATTATGGTCAACTTTAGTTTTAAGGCTAAATCATAATAATTCTGCTAAAATATTTAAAATCAATAATAAACCAAATGTTTATATTTTAGTACAACAAATATATATATATATATATATATATATATATATAAATATATACATATATATATATATATATATATATATACACCTTATATTTTGTCATTTACCGTAACTAGTTACGAATTGTTACGCATCTTTAAGAATAACACTGAAAAGAGAGCCGGGTGGGACAATAGTAACACCATGGGCCTTTGCAAAAACTAAACTAAATACTACACACTAGTGATTCCCCCACTGCTGCGCTGGGACTAAGTTTCTATGCAGTAGTGTCATTGATTTTAAGCTAGCATTATTAGTTTTGGAAGGTATGATTTATCAAACATAAACGTCTTTTTTTTGCTATTTTTGACAGTTCTGAGCAAGGGTGTATATCCGTCAGTCTGCGTGATTCTCATACGAGTAGGATATTCCCTCGCTAATAGCATACTAGTTTTGCCGTAACTTACTCATATTTTGTCATTTTATTTTTCCCCTTTAAGCAAACGAGTCTGTTAACTATTAAAACGAAGCAAAATTATTAAAGCTGATGGACTTTCATGTATGGGTAAATGAATACATAATATTTAAATAAAACAAACTAAACATATAAAGAAATACAATAGTAATTATGAAATAATAAACGAATAAATTTAAGATATACAAAAGGGAAAATAAGTAAATAGCTGAATAGTTAAATAGATAAATAAATGAATTAACACATTTATAGATAAATGCAAACAAAAATGAATGAAAAGATAAGTAATTAAATGAATATATAAAATGTAAAAAATTAATGGAATAGTAAATAAACTGATTGATTGATAAATAAATTAGTTAATGAATAAATAAATCAACTGATGAAATCAGTAACTGATTAGTTGATAAGCAAATAAAAAAAAACAATAAATATAATATATTTATATATCTAGCCACTGATAGTGTTAAACTATTATTCATAATTTTTTTCCACGCATTACATTTTATTATACAATGTACTTGCAATAGTTCCAATATTTTACCTACATTTCCTAGAAACATCGTACAAAACCGAGATGTCACCTCCCCATCTCACTGTCAATTTACACTCGTACACGTTCAGTACCTGTCCGTTTTCCAGTCCTGAGCTCCGTTGGCGCACAGTGAATGAGCGTGACCAGTTGCCAGATGCTTAATAACAATGCATCACCAATTTACAGTAAAATTTTGACTTTTGCTTGATACTCAGGGTCTCAGATTACGTGATGCTTAAAACTAATTGTCAGTATACATACTTTCAAATTTATCTGGTATTTAAATAACAATTAATTGATATTTTATCTATCTGATTATCAATATGGCATTTACTATCAGCAGTCCAAGACGGCACATGAGTCGAGTTAGTCAACGGTGAGTCTTTCCTCAGTCACAGCTGCCTCGTGTGTGTTTAGGGACAATTTTTGATAGCAATCTATATACATATTAAGCAACATGGAGCGATGGATAATTCGTAGGACTGCAAACAAGGAAGGAACATCAGATACTGACAACAGTGTCTCAGAAACAACTGATGAGATTCCTTCCGAACTACCATCTACCAGTTCTACTTCAAATATAGATAAAAGGCAAGACAAACGTAAGGGTAAGACCTCCCAGTATGACCAATCATCCAAACCCAAACTTCGGAAATATCAAGCAGAATTTATAAAATTCGGATTCACTAGTTTTACCATTGATAAGATGCAGTACCCCCAATGTGTTATGTGCTCAGAAGTACTTGCAAATGAAAGCTTAAAGCCTGTGAAAATGAAAAGGCATTTGCAAAGCAAGCATCCTTCTCATGCTGATAAACCAATAGAATTTTTCCGTCGAAAGGAGGGAGAGTTGCAGGGTCAAAAACAAGTGCTAGCTCAGAAAACCAGCACCTCTGCCAAAGCTCAGATGGCATCATTTGAGGTAGCATACCTAATTGCACAGTCCAAACAGCCACATACCATTGGGGAAACCATCATGAAACCTGGTGCAGTGACTATGAGTCGGATTATGCATGGTAATAAGATGGCCCGTGAGCTGGAAACAGTCCCGCTGTCTAACGACACCATTACTCGACGAATTAATGACATTTCAAATGACATTAAGTGTCAGCTGATTGAGAGGGTTAAGGGAAAGAAGTATGCTTTGCAGCTAGATGAGTCGACAGACATATCAAATTCTGCACAATTACTTGCATTCATTAGATACAGTTTTGGTGGAAAACTTCAAGAAGACATGCTTTTTTGCACTGTACTAGAGGGGACCTGTACAGGTAGTGACATTTTCACAAAGCTAGACACCAAAATACAAAAGGAGGGCTTGTCTTGGGACCAGTGTGTTGGTGTGTGCACAGACGGTGCTGGGGCAATGTTGGGTAAGAGGAAAGGACTTAAAGCAAAAGTTTTACAAGTGGCACCTCACATAAATTTTACACATTGTATTATTCACAGGGAAGCTCTTGCTAGCAAAGCACTCAATCCAGAGTTAAGCAGTGTTCTTCAAACTGCGATTAAAATAGTAAATTACATCAAAACACGTCCCATAAATGCCAGCCTGTTCTCCACACTCAGCAATGAGATGGGCTCGGAGCATGAAGCACTGTTGTTCCACACAGAAGTCAGGTGGCTGTCCCGAGGCAAAGTTCTCAGCCGCTTGTACGAACTACGAGATGAGGTGCGCCTGTTCCTGATCAAATCTGAGTCCCAACTTGCTGACTATCTGACTGACCCTGACTGGTTAGCAAGTCTAGCATATTTGTCTTGTATATTCGAAAGACTTAATCTGCTGAATTTATCACTACAAGGCCCAAACACGAACATCTTGATTCTTTCTGACAAAATTGATGCATTTACAAGGAAGCTGGAACGATGGGCTGTGCGAGTTGATGGGGGCAGTGTTGAAATGTTTCCTGAGGTGGAAGAATTTATGGCGGAGAATGAATTAAGCGTCGATAACGTGAAGGTAATGATCACGACTCACCTACAAGGTCTTGTGGACCACTTCAAGAAATACTTCCCAAAAGAGACAACCCCACAACAATATGACTGGATACGGCAACCATTCACTGCTACAGGGGATCACTTATCATCCGACATGGAGGATGAGCTGCTGGAGCTCTCCAGTGATCGGACTTTACAGGCATCGTTTGGCTCAACCACACTGGATGAGTTCTGGATTTCAATTGCAAGGGAATATCCACGATTATCCATGGCAGCAATGGATGTATTACTTCCTTTTGGATCAACCTATTTATGTGAAAAGACTTTTTCGGCACTGACTTATATAAAAAACAAATACCGATCAAGACTCAGGGTGGAGGATGATCTCCGAGTTGCCATCTCTGGTATCAAACCCAGGATGGAGTTACTGTGCTCAAAAAAGCAGGCCCATGTATCTCACTAATTGATGTTAGTTATTCATGATAAACTTAGGCCTGTGTAAATACTGTTTTCACTGTGGAATAGGGATATAATTAACTAATCACTGCTAGTGGAGCCCCATAGTTGGGCCTAAATATTGATCATTGTCATTAAACTTCCATGAATATTGTACTTTTATTTTAACAGTTACTAAATAAGTAATTATTTCACAAGAAATTCATACAGTTCTTCTAAAGCCAAAAAAAAAGAAAAAAAAATATTATCTCAGACATAATTTCCAAAATTTTCCAAAATATTGATTTTGAAACCCAAAGGGTATGAAATAGCTTTGAGTCTACTGGATGTTTGTGTGGGTATACTGTCTCATATGAGAATTATAGATCATTAGCTGATTTTAGGTTTCAGCAAATTTGTAATATCAGCACCCAAGTCAAACGCTATAATTATTTTGTTAATCATTTTAAGCCCAGCCTGAATATCTAAATTTTGGTATAAAGATACCAGTAATTTTTTCTTTATTGTGCTAAAGTTTACAAACACTGATATAATTTATGCTATCTGCAGTAGCTTTCTTCAACAAAGGTATAATTCTAATTTCATACTTATTTTTTTCTCTTGAAGCAGTTAGCAAAGTGTGAGTGCCTGTACGGATTTAACATTAATTCTATAAATTTAAATAGACTGTATTGCTTTGCCTATTTTGTCTTTACAGATTGTGATTTTTTCTACAAGTAATAAATTAGTTAACTCTATAATGCGTATATTTTTTGCATTTATCTTATCATGTTTGTTGTTATTATGTTCTTATGATTCGGGGCATAGGCATGTACTGTGTGTGTGTGTGTGTCAGAAGCACTTCGGGGAAAGGCGAGGGTCACATGCCTCTAGCAATATCGTTTGGGGGGTCGCGGGCTGAAAAGTTTGAGAACCACTGATCTAAGGAAACATATCAGGAGAGAGCGTAGATGTGTTTAAGAATAAGCTCAATAAATAGCTAAGATGCATCCCAGACCATCCAAGACTGGAAGATGCAAAATACACCGGTAGATGCATTAGCAACTCTCTAGTGGATATACGAGGTGCCTCACACTGAGGGACCTGGGGGAACCCAAACATAGAATAAGGCAATAAGGCAATAAGGTAATCTATTTTCTGGTTAGTTCTAATACTATAAAACTGGTTTTTGTCAACACTTATTCGAAATACAATTTATTCGCTCTTGTATTTTTAAAATTTGATAAAGCCTTTAGTAATTTTTCAACATATGAGCTTAAAGTAATCTTTCAGGTATTATAGATAAGGAAGGGGACACCTTTATGAACTATTTCTTGCTGAACCATTAGTTTTTAATCTCACTTAGAATATGTTGTCGAGTAAGAAACGGTGAAGACAGGAAACTGCAAAATCTATCATTACCTGGTTCGATTTTTATTACTTGGGACTTATTCGTCCATGTATATTAAAGGCCACTCATGAATGACAGAGGGAAGGGACAGTGATATTGGCCTGTCAAACAGGACAGTGCCCTAGTGACTGACCATATATACTTATGATCAGCGCCCAAGCCACCTCTCCATGCAGGCTATGACCAAGGAGGGCCAGGCAATCGCTGCTAATGACTCAGCAGATATACCTATAGGCTTCCCCACTAGCCCCATTCTTAGCTCTCAAGGACCGTGAGGTTGCAGCGACCAAAGGAACTAACGAGTTTGAGCGGGACTCGAACCCCAGTCTGGTGGTCACCAGTCAGGGACGTTACCACATCGGCCACCACAACCCTCCGAGGGATATGCAAAGAAATGAATAACTGGACTTAGCCAAAGTCGGAAATGAAAAAATACAGAATATTCTCGATATGAAGTAAATAAAACATTGGAATGGGTAAGAATTATGCATTCCAATTTTCTTATCATTGGTAGGAATATTTCGGAGACTTCAAGGACTGGGCGCGAAGTTATTCATAGTATTATTGTGGGTTATTAATTCCCATTCAAATCCTTTGGGACTCGAGTTGAACTTTTGTCTATTGAAGAAGATACCATTACAAATAGGAGAGGTTTCAGGATTTTTTTTTTTAGAACTTGACAATTACTGTAATGCTAGGAAGTGTTTTAAGTATTTAATGGTATAAAAATAACTTGAAGATTGAACATTATACCTCTACTACTACTACTACTACTACAACTACAACTACAACTACTACTACTACTACTACTACTACTATTTCCTTTTTGTATTCACATTACTTTTTAAAAGTTTATCAGTTATCATTCCTCATCATTAGGTCTACCCAAGAGGGTAGACGGCCACATCAAACATTCGATGGCCGATTTCCATCATAATCAGTGGTGAGCTTCATAGCGAGAGACAAGAAATGTCCTTGGTGGTCTTTCCAGTCGATTATTACGCTCCAAACCCTCGTAAAAGGAAACCTGGACACCCTAAAATCTCTCCAGACATCATTTATGTACAGTCCTGGTGAAAGAAAACGAGAAGCGTCTTTTTTTCGGTTCCGGTGAAAGAAAACGGGAAGCGTCTCAGAAAACATACAATCCGGGGAATCCTCTGACTGGGAAGTATCACTTTGCCATCTCTTACTTAATCCAATTCCGAAGCTCTTCCCTTTTCCATACTACCTGCATTACTATTGAGTTTTCTATTCTGTACTCTTTACCAGTTTCCTTTTCCTCTATACCCATCATTATCAGGAATGACAAATATCACTATATATATATATATATATATATATATATATATTTGTTGAAAGGAATCCCCTTCCTAAGACATCGAGACTGCAGACAAAATATATTTTCTATTATTATTACTCCAAAACTTTTCAAATATATAGGGGTTTTGGAACCTGATATTCATTTATGTTAAAGATTCTTTCTCTGCTTAATTTGCGTTTATATTTAAATATTTGGAGGTGTTGGGTTGTGAGACCATTCCTATCTCGGCATATCAACTTTATGCTTCTTATGTATTTGAATGTTCTATGGTTATACATAATTTCTCTCTCTCTCTCTCTCTCTCTCTCTCTCTCTCTCTCTTCCTCTCTCTCTCTCTCTCTCTCTCTCTCTCTCTCTCTCTCTCTCTCTCATTCTTATTCGTTCTTTATAATTCTTCTTTCGTGTTGAATTCTCTTAGTTTTGCTTTGGACTCTGGGACAAAAACAGTGACGCAAGATATTCTCACCTATTGAATTCAGGTTATATGAATCGGTTTGTGTCAACCAATCTTCAAGAATGAAATCTGTTGTGCTTTTGGCAGTTGCAGGAGTAGGATCTGGGGGAAGGGTTTAATGCATCGTCTATAATTGCTTCCCAAATCCAATTTTACCTGAGAAGCAGATGGCACAGATTAGAAAGAGGGAACTGGTGTGTTTTTTATTGATAGTTTAATCGGGAGGGGGGGGGGGGGATTTAGTTTTCTTTACAGTGCTATTTGGCATTAATCTTATGGTAAACATTGTTAGATGAGAAATAATTTGAATGAAAAGATGCGTGTGTTGGTGTTGCTGTTTTCATATGTGGGACCTGAGGATTTCGAAACGATAATTTCTATATATAATTTTATTAAAAGATATACTAATTATTGTAAGGGGAATACTACGATAAGTTAAAAAACACAAGAAGGGAAATTAATGTAGTATTTAAACAATAGAGGTTGAAAAATATATTGTAACGTGAGAGAAGGGAATTTCATAAGTGTTCTTAATTGACAGGAATTTTTCCAACCCCTCATTTTTTCACATCAGTTGTAAGAATGTTTGCTTATTATTTTGTATCACTGATTTTTTTGCAAAAAGGTTCTTAAGCGACGTTAATCATCCACTGGCAAATATTTCCTCCAAGAAATTGTTAACCTTCCACGCAATAAGAGGAAAGGGCTTTTGATATCATACAAACTTTTTCGTTAGATATCCCATAACATCCGTAGTCTGCCTATGAATTCCTTAACTCTATTTCAAACCTCACAATCAACTATAAATATCAAACCTCACAATCAACTATAAATATCAAACCTCTCAACCCACTAGAAAATAGAACTTTATTTCAAAGCTCACATCCCACCAGAAAGTAGAGCCCTTATTTCAACGTTCACAATCCACTAGAAAGCAATACTCTTTTTCAAACTCACACTCCACTAGAAAGCAAAACTATTATTTCAAACCTCACAATCCATTACAATTCAAAATT
>NC_090741.1:79488368-79538368 GCF_036898095.1 Palaemon carinicauda | reverse complement strand
CCACTATGCAAAATTTTGGATAAAGGTTTTGTTTTTACAGACTTGTCGATTTCTTAGATTTTCATTTTATTTGCACACTTTTGGGGTATTATTTTCTATATACTTGTCAACTTCTCATTTTTTTTTTTTATTTATTTATTAAATTTTTTTGCCGAGAAATTAAAATAATATGTTATACTTGAAAATTTAGAATCTGTTATTGATTTTATTCTCATTGATAAATATCAAAATATTGCACAACTAGTGTTTTCACGAATTGAATGTGTTTGTATAAGATTTTCACTATGAGTTTATAAATATGATTCATTATCATTTGAATATGAAAACAAAATAACAATAGTGGATCCTTATTTTTTTATTTCAGGCAAAAATTAGTCATTTAGCCACTTGTTGAACCAGTTTCTTAAATATATATTTTCCCCTTCTGGTAAATATATTTAGAAAAATTTTCACCATAAATCTTCGAAGTGTTTGTCTTCAGAAGACTGTAGTCTTCCCTTTTCAGCGCATTTGATAATTTCCAGCTGGATTAAGTGGTTGGCGGTAGGTCGCAAGGATAGTGTTCTCAACTCAGCTCCATGAATACTTTGGGTGACTACGATATATTATTATTATTATTATTATTATTATTATTATTATTATTATTATTATTATTATTATTATTATTTGCCAAGCTACAACCCTAGTTGGAAAAGCAGGATGGTATAAGCCCAGGGTCCCCAACAGGGAAAATTGCCCTCTGAGGAAAGGAAACAAAGAAAAATAAAATATTGTAGAACCAGTAACAACATTAACATAAATTTTTCCTATATAAACTATGAAAACTTTAACAAGAGGAAGAAAATTAGATAGAATAGTGTGCTTCAGTGTACCCTGAATCAAGAGAAATCTAACCTAATAGAGTGTAAGACCATGGTACAGAGACCATGGCACAACCCAAGACTAGAGACCAATGGTTTGATTTTGGAGTGTCCTCCTTGAAGAGCTGCTTACCATAGCTAAAGAGTCTCTTCTACCTTTATGGAGAGGAGAGTAGCCACTGAACGCATTACAGTGTAGTAGTTAACCCTTTCGGTGAAGAAGAATAGTTTGGTAATCTCAGTGTTGTCAGGTGTATGAAGAGAGGAGTATCTGTAAAGAATAGGCCAGACTTTTCGGTGTATGTGTAGGCAAAGGGAAAGTGAACTGTAATCGGAGAGAAGGATCCAATGTAGTACTGTCTGGCCAGTCAAAGGCCCGCATAGCTCCCAAACAGTACAAATATATATATATATATATATATATATATAACGGATTTTGAGCGAAGCGAAAAATCTATTTCTGGGTGAGATGGCCATGTCGACCTGATGGAAGTTCCTATAGGGTAGCTTCCTAGGGTATATTACAACTACGGCGATATTCCCAGAGAATTTACCTTAAGGTACCCAGAATTCTAACTCCTGGAGCGAATATCCCTAATAAAAGGTATATCGCGACATATCAGAGGACGTATTCTTGACACGCCACATGGCAATCTGCACCCCAAACAGAGATAACACATCGAAGGGGTCAATTGGCAAGAAAACGAAAACGGGAAAGAAAAAGGGGGAGCCGCTCCCAAGGCTCCCTCTTCTCTCGTTTCGTAAGCGTGCCTGGCGCCAATCCTGGCGCCATCTGTATTCCTTGTAGCGATACACGAGGTGCTACAGATACTGTATGTAGGGAGGGGTCCTACAGCCCTTTCATAGAAAGGGAAGGACGGGTCCATCAGGACGACATGGCCATCTCACCCAAAAATAGTTTTTTCGCTTCGCTCAAAATCCGTGTTTTGGGCTCAAGCCATGTCGTCCTGATGGAAGTATACCAGAGCATTACTGTATCTGTGGATTCTTAGAACGTGCCGTACTCCCCGGAGGTAATTTTTCCCGGTTGACTAGACCTAGAGACCTAAGATGTTACCGCTATACATCTTTTCAACTAACCATAAACCATGTTAGAGCTTCCTGCCCCCTACGGGGAAGAGTCCTACTAGACTCTGGAAAAGTCTCGAAGAGTACATATACCTATGTATGAATACCAGGCAAGCCAATATAGTGGTCTCACCCTATATTAAGTAAAGCATAGTTTGTAAAGAACCACTGCGTCAATATGAAATATCGACCAGTTCTCCACACAATACTTGTATTGTACAAAGGTTTATATCCGCATAGGAGGAAACTTGTAAATCCACCACCGTCCCCTTATGGGATGGAGTCCTCCCGTTAAGGGAAAGCATAAACCAATGCAACATAGCTTGCATAAAGGAACAATTCTATTAGAATTGTCCCAGATAAAGTACATAGAATGAATGCTCAATTATACCAAAAAATTGACACAGGTGAAGGAGACGCAAGGTCCTCGAGAACAAGTTTTTGACGGACAATAAATAGACAGGTTAACAACAGTTATATATATATATATATATATATATATATATATATATATATATATATATATATATATATATATATATATATATATATATATAAGAAGAGGATAACCCAAAATTTTAAGCATAAGTATGATAGTAAACAGAACTTGTTTATCTGAAAGGAAAAACATTATTGCCACTTTTAAGATACCGAGGTATCAAAATCATAAAAGTCTGTATTACAAATCAATCACATTAGCGTTAGAAACGCTCGGCACACATGTCTGCACTTATGCTAGGTTCACCTTTGGAAATGGAACAGTCTACGTGGGCAACTCAGTGCCCTCACTTAGTTTGTAGTACAGTATGTAACTACACACACACCCTGGAATTAATCGTCCTAATTAAAACCACTGTTCCTCGCAGAGTTAAACAGTAGGGTTAACGACGCGACCCACTGCTACCACAGATCTCTTTAGTTCCTCTACTTGCTTCGCATAGTGGCGAAAGAACACTCTGGAAGACTTCCAGCCAGTGTATGAACGGAGATGTTCAAAATCCATACAATTAAAGAAATTTAAGGATGAGGCAACTTTCCTCGGATCGTGACCTGCGGGTGTACTGTCAGGATCCGCTCTGCGAATAAAATATGTGATTTTCGCTCTGAGTTGATTCAGAGATAAATTTGAGCCTGATGTTTCTCCCCTGAATAGTTGACCACCCTTGAAGTCTGAAGTTCTACGAAGATAGACCTTTAGGCATTCTACTGGACATAGAGATGCATCTTCTTTCAGAGGGCAGATTCTCCAGGGACCCCACCTGTTGGAGGGTAACTCATTCTTAGCGAGAAACGTAGGATCCGGAAACAGGTTCAGTTCTCCCCCATCCAGGAACTGAACATGACCTGCCTCTCTTGAGAGGGCTACAATCTCACTAGCCCTGGCCCCGGACGCGAGTGCAAATAGGAAAATAACTTTTTGGGTCAAATCCTTTAACATACACTCCTCATTGCTCAACAGAGAAGCGAAATGAAGAACTTTGTCTAAAGACCATGAAATGGGCTTTGGAGGTGCTGAAGGTCTGAGCCTAGCGCAGGCTTTCGGAACTTTATTAAAGATCTCGTTACCGAGGTCGACCGGGAAGGCATATAGAATGGGTCTTGTCAATGCAGACTTACACGCCGAAATCGTGTTAGCTGCCAACCCTTGACCATGGAGGTGGATGAAGAAAGATAAGCAGAAGTCTGTCGAGATCTCCTGCGGATTCTTCGCCTTGACAAAGGCCACCCATTTTCTCCAAGATGACTCATATTGCCTTCTAGTAGATTTGCACTTATATTCCTCTAGGAAGTCTATGCTGGCTTTCGAAATCCCGAAACATTTTCTCACCGCTAGGGAGAGAAAATCATGAGCTGCAGGGTCCGGGTTTTCTGTAATGAAGCGTAGACAGTCGACTTTTGGACTCGCTGGGTCAGAACTGGATCTGGTAGCGGTATAAACTTCAACCGTAGTTCCAATGCCAGGGGGAACCACACGCTGTTCGGCCACTTGTGGGCCATTATTGCCGCTACCCCCTTGAAGGATCTCAGTTTGTTGAGGATCCTCAACAGAAGGTTGTGAGGAGGGAACAGATAAATCCTGGACCATCTGTTCCAGTCGAGGGACATCGCGTCCACTGCTTCCGCTAAGGGGTCCTCGTACGGGGACACGTACAGGGGCAACTTCTTGTTGTCTTTCGTCGCAAAGAGGTCTATCTGCAGTTCTGGGACTTGATTCAGAATGAAGGAGAATGATCCTGCGTCTAAGGACCATTCCGACTCTATCGGTGTGAACCTGGATAGAGCGTCCGCTGTCACATTGCGGACTCCTTGAAGGTGAACTGCCGACAGGTACCACTTCTTCTTTTCCGCCAATCGGAAGATGATCAACATCATCTGGTTGAGAGGTGGTGACCTCGATCCTTGTCGATTCAAGCATCTCACAACTACCTCGCTGTCCATCACCAACCTTATGTGGATCGAGTGACGCGGGGAGACTTTCTTTTAGGTAAGGAGCACTGCCATATCTTCTAGAAAGTTTATGTGAAAGGTCTTGAATAGCTTGGACCAAGTCCCCTGGACTTTTTTCCGATGAGAGTGACCTCCCCATCCCTCCTTCGAGGCGTCTGAGTGAATCGTCACCGACGGGGGAGGTCGCTGAAGAAGAACCGACTTCTTTAGATGTCTGGCTTGGGACCAAGGCCTGAGAAGAGTACGTAGCCGAAGCGGAACTGGTCTTCTCAGATCTCTTCGCGCGTTTGATGCATACCTTCTCCAAACTCCGGTTGCATCCTTTAGCTGTGCTCTTAGCACCGGGTCTGTCACCGAAGCAAACTGGAGAGAACCCAGTACCCTCTCCTGTTCGCGTCTTGATATCCTTTCGGAATCTAGAAGTCTCTTGACAGAACCTGCTATCTCCTTCCTTTTCTTCGCCGGGATGGAGAAACGGTGTGACATTAGGTCCCAGTGGATTCCCAGCCACTGGAACTTTTGAGATGGAGAAAGTCGAGACTTTTTTCTGTTGATCTTGAAGCCTAGATACTCTAGGAACTGGATCACTTGACTAGAAGCTTGCAAGCATTCTGTCTCGGATGCTGACCACACCAGCCAGTCGTCCAGGTAGGCTACTACCTGAATTCCCTTTAGGCGTAATTGTTTGAGGGCTACGCTCGCAAGCTTCGTGAAAATCCTTGGGGCTATATTTAGCCCGAATGGCATGGCTCTGAAGGCGTATAGCCTTCGTTGTAGCTTGAACCCTAGGTAGGGGGAGAGTCGACGGTTGATTGGGACGTGCCAATAGGCGTCTGACAAGTCTATGGAGACGGAATATGCCCTCTTGGGCAGTAAGGTCCTTATGTGTTGCAGTGTTAGCATCTTGAACTTGCAGTTCACTATGAACTTGTTGAGTGGCGACAAGTCCAGAATGACTCTGAGTTTTTCCGAGTCTTTCTTGGGTACACAAAACAGCCTCCCTTGGAATTTGATGGACTTCACCCTTCGGATCACTTTTTTCTCCAACAGTTCTTGGACGTACTCCTCCAGAACGGGGGTGGAGTGTTGGAAAAACCGAGGGCACGGGGTTGGAGTGCTGTACCAGCTCCAGCCCAGTCCGTTCTTGAGTAGGCTGTGGGCCCAGGGATCGAAGGTCCACCGATCCCAAAAATTCTGAAGTCTCCCTCCTACCGGCATCATCTCACTTGGACTGCCGTCCTGAGGTCTTGCCTCCCTGACCGCGACCACCCCTGAATCCCCTTCCCCTTGAGGGGCGCCTAGACGAGCCTCTGGCTGCTCCTCTAGGCTTTGCTCAAAAGGAAGTAGACTGCCCTTCAAACGTTGGGGTGAATGCCGTGGACTGTGTCGACACGGCCTGGGGTACCCACTGGAATGTGGTCGGGGTTTGTGCCACCATCTGGGGCACTGACGGCAATGGCAATTGCAGTTGCTGTTGCTGTCTAAGAGGCTTGGCTGGCCGAGATGGTAGCCTAGTCCTCATAGTCTTCCTCTTTGGTTGAGGACCCTCATCCGGGGAAGACTTTCTTTTGATAGCCAGGCCCCACTTCTGGAGAAGGTTTCTATTCTCCGTGGCGGCCTTATCAACAACTTCTTTGACCGATTCGGTAGGGAAAAGGTCTTTGCCCCAAATGTTGGAGGAGATTAGTTTCCTTGGCTCGTGCCTTACCGTAGCCGAGGTGAACACGAACTCCCTACAAGCTCTCCTCGCCCTGACGAAGCTATAAAGATCCTTCGTCACTGTGGCCAGATGAGTCTTGGCCACTACCATGAACATTTCATGGACCTTGGGGTCACTTGCCATCGTCTCAAGAGTATTCTGAAGAGACATTGAGGCAGCCAGTCTTTCTTTTGTCTCGAGCTCTCTCCGCAAAAGAAAGTCAGACAGCTTAGGGAGGTCCTCGCCGAACTGACGTCCGGCAATATCAGCCTCCAACTTCCCAACTGAGAAGGTAAGATGGACGTCCTTCCAGTCCTTGTGGTCCATAGGCAGGGCCAGCGACAAGGGTTTACACTCCTCCAAGGAGGGGCAAGGCTTGCCGGCCTCGACTGCTTTTAGTACAGCCGCAAACCCTTTCTGTAAAAAGGGGAAGGTTCTAGCAGGAGAGGACACAAAGGAAGGGAGCTTCTTTCTCAATGCAGCTACCTTTGAGTTCGTGAAGCCCCTCTCTTTCATCGAGGATGAAAGCAAAGCTTGAGCCTTAGCATGGTCCATCACTATGACCTCCTTCGGCTCTGTCTCCTCCTTTGAAGCTGGTTCCTTCCTCAACCGGACATAACAGTCTGGATATGACCCCTTGCTGGGCCAGAATTCCACCTACTCTAGGGGAACTGAACCCAACTTATCCGAGATGACGATCTTTCCAGTCGTCATCGGCATGTGCTCAGCATACCTCCACGGGTTAGCATCTGAGCATAGGGAAGGTCTTTCACATTGAGCCTTTTTTGGGGCCCATGTGATGCTGCAAGCCTCTGCATCTGCAGTTCCATTGCAGCAGCCTTCTCCTGATTCTCCTTCTGCATTTGTTGGATCATTCCAACAATGGAGGAGAGGGCCTGTCCGAGCTCTACTGGGAGAGCGGACGATATTGAGGGAATAGGCTCCGGGATCTGAACCGGAGTAGCCGATGCCTCGTCGACCTCTTCCTCTACAATGTCTGTGGCTTGAACTTCATCCTGGGCTCCTGCCAGGAGGTCTTCCTCCAGACGCTCGTCCACGTCAGACATCCTATCGTCCAACTGGATGTCTTGCAAGGCGACCGCGACTTCAGCATCCATCTGGATCTGAACTTGGGGGATCTCCTCTTGAGGCTGGGGAATCACTGCATCAGCTGATGCCCTAGGGAAAAGATATACCCTCATCTTCTCACTTGGAAGATAAGGTCCAGAGGTGTTCTTCTGGAAGCCCCTTACCCAGGTACGAAGCTTCTCCCTTGCTATATCACTTGATTCTGCCGTCCTAGGGGAATCAAAGGCCTCAGTAATCAGGTTAGTGCACACGGTACATACCTGAGGGTCCCAATACTGGAGATCACCCTTGGAGACAGCGCATGCTGCGTGCCTCCTACAAAACTCATGTCCGCAGAGGTTCTTACTGCGGACGTTGCAGAAAACACTTCCGCACTTCGGAGGGTCCTCCTGTAAAGAGAAGAAATTTCCATGAGTATCAAGTGAACTACGTATCACTGGATATGCACAGTTTAGCATAACAAATCAGAAAGGAAAGACACACACTTGTGTTTCCCTCACAACCAATTGTTGCAGCCTTCCAGATAATAAAATCGTATGGTTAATCTCTTCTAGAATAACCAATGAAAAGTTTCCAGAGGAAACAGGTGTAGCTCACACCTAAGCAATGATTTTAAAATCCCGGATAATAGACAAGAAAGAACTCACTTTCTTATCTGTAAGGCAACACCAAAGGGCTGTCCAAGACAACACAAAAGTATTAGAACACACAGTGCTGTACCAAAACTTATACTATAGTTTTCTTCCTACAGTATATGTTATACTGAAGAATACTGGTACAGTATAGAAGGTAATGTGCCGGCCGGCACTTGCCGGCCGGCACACACCATAACTAGCTTTGAAGTATACTACTTAACAGCTATAAGGCGGCAGAACGCTGGTTCAAATGCATGTGCCGGCCGGCAGTAACTGCCGGCCGGCAACAGCCAATGTCGGCCGGCAATAACTGCCAGCCGGCAACTACACAAGGTAGTACCCGGCTGCCGGCCCCTGCTCATAGCGACCGGCAGACAAGGGCTGACAATAGCCGGCCGGCAAAGGTAAGCAACCGATGCCGGCCAGCAGCAAAAGAACCAGAGGACTACGACTGCCCGGCTGACGGCCTCATAGGCCGGCAGCCGGGTCGGGTACAGCACTAGAAGAAAACAGAATGGATGCCGGGATAAGAGCGTAAACTACCTCCAAGCCCGGCAATCCGAAAGAGTGCATATAAGGAAGGGGAGAATCTAATTCAGGCTTCCTGACCAATGCCGTCTGGCTCTACAGGCACGCATGGATGAGGGACCAAGGGAGGTCCGGGCAGCACTCAAAGCAGAAGACCCATGCCGGCCGGCAGACTCTGCCGGCCGGCAAGGGACTGAGTCAATTCCACATCCTAACCTATCCTAGGTCCAGATGTAGAATGACGTACAGTACTGTAATGGCTAGGTCATTACGGAGATAGAGGGGGAAGGGACAGAAGAGGGTCCTACCAACCTTGCTTTAGTGAAGAATCACCCGCAGCCAAGAAAACTCATCTTAGCCTAAGGGAGATCCAAGGAGGGAGGCCAGCAATACTTGCCAGCTCCCAGTGAACCAAAGCAAGGAAGGTGTTGCTACTCCCAGGGAAAGGATCTTATCCTCCCACCGAGAACAGTAACAAGGACTAGTCTGCTAGATCACAAAGGAAGGAATCATCTCGTACAGAAACCTTCGGCAGTGACCTAAGGAGGCTAAGCCTCCTATGTCTGTGTCAGGCCAGCGAGGGAGACTCTACCCCAAGCCAGACAAACACAGACTCAGACTAAAAACTCTGATGTTCTGTCCCTCTCTGAAGCCAGACTTACTGGAACAGGGAGGTACAGTAACGCCCCAGTATAGTTGTATCGAAAGTTAATTCAGATAAACCACTTAGGGTTAAGCCCAAGGCTTAAACAGAGGGAAAGGGATTGCATACCTTCTCCGAAGAAAAGAAAGCAACCGGGGAGTATGAGAAAGTATACTAAGGCTCCATAAGCAACTTAGCCTAGGCACCAAGAGAATCGATTACCTAAATCACCGAAACTCACTCATATACTATCTTGGAAATATTCAACATAATCTTAAATGTATAAAAAACAGCCTAAAGCTTCAATGAAATTTTAAAACACTCGGAAATCCAAAATCATGCAGGAAAGTACTAGGACCAAACGACTAGGCTACATGGCCTAGCGTAGGCCAAAGTTGGCGAATACTTCGCCAAAATAATGCTAAAAGCACGAAAGGAAATCCTATGTAACGCTAAATAGCTAAAATTTATTAAAGCAAAACAACCGGGAATGTCGCTCTGGCTAACTAAAACTCATACCTAGCGAGCGACAGCGTCCATGACACCTCCGGTAGGCAACGGCTCTTGTAACAAAGATTAATCCTATTAATCACTTCAAAATTTACCAAGAGCCTACATTTATACATAAATGAAATGGTACTCAACTCATCAGAGGCCGACGAAGTTGGAGAAGCCACGAAAAGCTGAATAAATCCAAGATTTGCGAGAAACACAGGAAAAAACACAGAGTTGTTAAGCTACGCAAAAAGGAATACAGATGGCGCCAGGATTGGCGCCAGGCACGATTACGAAACGAGAAAAGAGGGAGCCTTGGGAGCGGCTCCCCCTTTTTCTTTCCCGTTTTCGTTTTCTTGCCAATTGACCCCTTCGATGTGTTATCTCTGTTTGGGGTGCAGATTGCCATGTGGCGTGTCAAGAATACGTCCTCTGATATGTCGCGATATCCCTTTCATTAGGGATATTCGCTCCAGGAGTTAGAATTCTGGGTACCTTAAGGTAAATTCTCTGGGAATATCGCCGTAGTTGTAATATACCCTAGGAAGCTACCCTATAGGAACTTGCATCAGGTCGACATGGCTTGAGCCCAAAAATATATATGTATATATATATATGTATATATATATATATATATATATATATATATATATATATATATATATATATATATATATATATATATATATATATATATATATATATATATATGCAAGACAAAAGACCCAGTATTTTGATTACTAAATATCGAGGTCGGTGACTACTTATAATCTTTAGTTCGTGTTTTTTAAGATTGGTATTTTTTTCATCTATGAGGAACACAAAGGATCGGAAAGGATGGAAAGGAAGTGTATGAGGATAGTAAAAAGGAAAACGGAAGAGAGAGGGGGTGGGGTGGGATACTGATCTAGGTTGGGTAGGGAAGGGAATGTTGCTCAGTGGTTAATGGTCCTCATACTTTCATTTTCTTTTTCTTGAAGAGGATGAACTTTTTATATTATTCCATTCCAAAGAAATCAGTTAAAGAGTAATAATCGCTTCCTTGAATAATTTCATTCGGGATATTGATTAATGTCATAATTGGGAGATATTTCGTTTATGGCTCTATTCAAGTTTTCCACAAACTTTTTTCACTTTAATGGCAGACATTTAATCTTTTTTTGGTATTTGACATATTTCCAGGATATTCAAATCAACATAACTTTTTTATGCGCGTGTCTTGCTGTTTGGTATTTGAAGGAAAATATATCCCAGTATATTTACTATAATTTTTCCTACATTTTTTGTGACCTTTTCCATTGTGAAACAGTCTGGGATTCATAAAATATATTTTTTTTTATTTTGCTCCACCAAAAATTTTCTTTCGAAGTCGTTTATTAAACAGAATTTTTGTTTTCCATTTTATAAAAGAAAATCTTTTTTTTAATTACATGATAGGTAATTTATATCTTTATTTTGAAATGACTGGAAAAGGAAATTAAAATAGACACTATCTAGGAAATAACATCCTTTATTTTGGTTAATAACAATTTTGAAACAATGACCTGAACTGTATAATGGACCACAGTTGCTGACTGAAAGGAAAGCCAATGTAAAAGACCAAATATCAACAAATGAGTCTGACAAAAGAAATTACACACACAAACAAACACACACATACATATACAGTATATATATTTTTGGGCTCAAGCCATGTCGTCCAGATGGAAGTTCCTAAGGTAGCTTCAAAAGGATATATTATATACTACAGTGATATTCCCAGAAAATTACCCTTCAGGTCCCAGAATTCTAATTCCTGGAGCGAATATCCTTAAAATTTTCTCAAGGATATCGCATAATATCAGAGGACGCATTCTTGACACGTTACATAGCAATCTCTACCCCAAATAGCGTTAACGCTTCGAGGGGGACGTGGCAAAAGAATAGAAGGGGGCTGTAACAAGGTTACCCCCGTTCCCGTACTACTATTGACCACCACCCCAGCGCCATTCCCAGGATGGCGAACATTCCTAATTTTGTACCGATTTCGATCGATTTTCAAGGATTTATTATGCATTCTCCGACTTCTTTCGCCTTCGGAAAGTTGAGTATTGGGTCTTTACAATGAATAGTTTCTTAGCTCCCTTTTCACAGTGAAATTTTAGTAATTTATTGTGTTTAGTGCTAGACTGTACCAGAGGCGCTATGAGCGCTGTCGTTCGTTGGGCATGTTATTTAGTTAGCAGAACGACTTCCCGGTTTTTAAATAGCTTCATATCATTAATTAATTATTCTATTATGTTAGCTATTTAGGCAATATATTCTTGTAAAGATATTTATATTGTGCATATTTTTCCTTTCCATGTCGATCGTATAGTTAGTCTCTGTGAGTGAGGTAACCGAGATCTCGTCTCGCCTAGGTTCCTAACCTAGGCGTGTTATTATACGTTAGACACTCCCTGGTTACCCTTGTGTACGGTGATTTCAATTATGCAGAGATAGATATCTCTTTTAATTGGATGAACTTTACCCCTCTCAAAAAAGGGAGTTTAAGGGTAATCCTTCTTCCCTCGGAGTGTAGCCTCAGGCTACAACCTTAGCGGGTCGGCCTCGAATTTTTAATTCAGGCATGACTTTCCTACGGTTTTTTCTGCCCTTCCTCCGTAACCGCAGATGCAGGTTTTTGGGGTTTTGGCCAGAATCTCAGAGTTTTTAGTCTGTGATCGGTAGCTACCTGGCAAGATGAATAGAATTATTTTGCTACGTTAGGCTACCGACATAGGAGGCTAGACCTCCCTAGGCCGCTCCTGAAGAGTCTGTACGATATGACCCTTCTTCCTGTGACCTAGCAGACTAGTCCTGTGTTAGTGGACCCTAGGCTGAGGAATAGAATTTTTCTTATGCTTAGGGGACACTGGCACTGCAACCCCGTTTCCTTTCCTTTCGAGGTGGTGGCGAGGGTGCTACCAACCTCTTATTTGTATTAATCGAACCCTAGGCTAAGGAATAGAATTCTTTAGCCGCCTTGGATAGTTCTAATACAGGAACAGAGTTGTTAGGTGGGGCAGGACATGCTAAGGCCGGCTCCTGCTGTACCTTTCACAGGACCTTCTTTCTCTTCCCTTCTATCACTTTATGTTGGCGATCCCGGCAACCTTACTGTTGCCGGTGGGTTGCCGGGATCGACCAGACTCCCCCTCTTTCAGATGATAGCTGCCAGCCGGCAGTCTTAACATTTGTCAGCCGGCAGTAATGACAGCTGTGAGCTGCCGGTCATTTTGGTTGCCGGCCGGCAGTAAAGAGTATTGCCGGCCGGCAATCATGGCTGCTGCCGGCCGGCAATCATGGTGACTGCTGGCAAGCAACTAGGGCAGCTGCCGGCCGGCAGCTGCTGGCCATGTTGGCTGTAAGTGGGAAGTCCCTTCTGTTTATAAAGGTTCTTCAGTTCTTTCTTGAACTGCTAGCAGCAGTGGCTACTGCCGGGGTGCTGCCTACCAGGCTGGCACAGAATGGTGCCTGCTCAACCGGGAGCACGCCGACTGTACTATTACTGCCGGCCGGCAGTACTGGCCAGCGGTGCCGGCCGGCAAGGTTTAGACAGATCCTTGATGGCGACAGTACTGTAGCTGGATGGAAGCTTGGATTTTATATTCTCCCCTTTCATTTGAACCTTCTTTCTGTAGAAGGTAGTAATAGTAGACTTTTACATCCCTTTTACTGTATATATATACAGTATTGTATAGCCTGTTCTCCATGCTATCTCATTTCTTTTAGCTAGCAGGCTAGATGTGCTAGCATTAGCTAGCAATGCCGACGACATGCTGGCTGTACTACAGTATATGTTTATACAGGTAGTTAGTATTTCTGCAGTATAGGATATACTACAAATAGAAAGCTTCTGTATATTTTATGCTGGTAGTGCTTTTCCAATATATTTGAAAATCCTACCAAAATATTTGTGGAACCCAATCTCATATTGAAAGAATTTAACTCTTCAATATTCTGATTAGTAATCAGTCTTCAGATTACCCTGTAATATTAAAATTTTAAGGACTGGAGATTACACTCCTAACCCTTAAAGGCCAGAGCCCTTATCCTCGAGTCTCCATGATTAGGAAACTCTATGTTTTAATTTTGTAAAAATAAGTTGGGTGGGATATATACAAGTATATGTCTTTCCTTTCCATACTATATATAATTATACATTAGCCAATATACTGCAATATAGTGCATACTGCAAATAGAAAACTACGGTATGATTATACAGTAACTATTTCTAGCATATCTTGGGTATCCTCATGTGAGCTTATGCTGCAGCCGCTCTTACATTGAAGGAATAGTGTATCTTTGTTAAGCTGACTGAGAAATCAGTCTTCCGTACCTCACAGTATTTAGTATGAAAGGGATAGTGAAGTATACACTTCCCTATCCCTAGGGGTTAGAAAACCCCTTTTTCAGTTGGGATTCCTTCGAAACGAGGTCCCAGCATTTGCTTGCAAGGGATACACAAGTATGTGTCTCCTACTATCCCTTTATAGCTTGCTATCCTAAGCTATTCTGTCAAGATATGACTTTTGATTTATTGATTATCAGTGAGATAATCAATCGTATACTCATTTTGTTTTCCTTTCTTTACAGGAGGAACGCCAGATGTCATGTGTTGCAGTCTTCTGCAAAACTAAGGGTAAGTGTTTTTACGGACATAATGCATGCAGGTTTCATACCCCCTGCAATATTATTTCCGATCACCAGCAGTATTGGAACCCGCAGGCCTGCAAAGTATGTCAGGCCCTATTGTCCGAAGGTTTCAAGAATCCCAAGTCGGTGGAGACTAGAGATGCAACTCGTTTCAAACTACGCAACTAGGTGAGAGGCTTTCAGAAAATCTCTCCGTGACCTTACCTGCCTAATGACAAGATGCATGGGTTACTATTTCCAACAGCGAGTAAGGAAATAGTGGTACCCCAGACACGAGGTACGTTTCCCGATGGCCAGATAACCTTCGGGAAGGAGGGCAAAAAGCGCCCACGGGAAGAAGGGGAGAATGTCGGGTTGGAATTGTCTCTGTCCCAACAGGCTCATGAGCCAACGACATCGATATCTCCGCCTTCTATCCCTCTTTTAGATGGAATGAACCAGTTATAGGCCCAAGTCAAGAATCGAGTAGAAAATTTGTGCAAACAGAGCACAAAGCAGGAAGCGAAATGCAAGGTAGAGCTTGGCAAAGCTCCACTTGTCGCTCCTAAAGGGTCGTACAAAAGACTCATAGATCAAGACCTTCTGACATGCTCCACAACCAATCCCTGGAGGTTTGCGGAGCTAATGCCGATTTTAAACGGCAAACTCTACATTTCGGAGAAGATGGGTGCTGTTCCTTTGGACAAAATCCAGTTCTGGCCAAGCTTTGACGCTTTCCCGAACTGTTTCATTAGACTGAAGGATGAACCAACATCAGAAAAAGGAACGGAATCAAAGGAGGTTAGGATTCTCGACAATGATAAAGCACAGGCTGTCCTATCAAGCAGCATAGAAAAGGCGGGTTACTCGGTGTCGAAGGTATCCACACCAGGTAACAAGCACTCTTCCTTTCTTGCTCCTGTTTCAATCCCCTTTACGGAAAAGGCTTTCAAATATGTCACTGAGGCAATAGAGACAGGTAAACCGTGTCCTACACCCAAAGAGTGCGAGCCTCTGTTACTAGCATTTCCCAGACAGGAGAAGAACTGGAAGGAGGCCCATTTCACCTTTTCAGTAGGAAGACTTGAGGCGGATGTCGCCAGTCGACAATTTAAGGAAAATCTTCCAAAATTATCTGAGTTTCTCTTACAGGACGAACAAGAAACAAAGGAGAGACTTGCAGCCTCCTTATCTCTACAGAACTACATAGAGTTCTGTTCGGCTCATCAAGATACCCCAGACATGCTTAAGGTTTTAGCCAAAATTCATATAGCTACTTTGGTAAAAGACCTTTATGCCTTTATAAAGGCTAGAAGAACATGTAGGGAGTTTGCGTTAGCTAACGCAACAGCGAAACACGATACAAGAAAGCTAATATCTTCCAACATCTGGGGTAAAGACCTCTTTCCAGACGAGGACTTCTCCAAAGGTGGGGCTTCCTTTCAAAAAGAGAATCTTCTAAGGTTGTGGGTCCCCAACCTAAACGGGAAGATGGAGAGGTCTGGACATCCATTTCGAGCGGTTCAACAACGATCCACAGTTGTAGTGATCGAGACATCTCAGACAGATGGTCGAAAAAAGATTCCTACTGATCAGTCGAAGCATAGGAATGCTTCTAGTACGAGGGAGATTCCTTTAGGATCGCTGGACCTTCGATCCTTGGGTCCATGGCCTAATCAAGATGGGACTAAGTTGAGAGGTGGAGATATCTCTACCACCATTTCCTCTACTCCTCCGATTATCCAAAACCCTCCTGAAGGAGTTTACCTGAGAGCTCTAGAGCATACAGGTGGTAAGGAAACTTTAGTCCACCGAATTCCAGGGAAGGCCGTTGTGTGTTTACGAGAAGGACTCAAGAAAATTCAGAGTCATTCAGGACTTATCGCCACTCAACAAGTCCAAATAAAACAACGAGTCCAGGAGGTTTATCCTCCTGAACATAAGGACCCCGCTGCACAAAAGGGTGCCTATAGTGTTACCAGACCTGAAAGTCGTCTATTGGCAGCTTCCAGTCAATAACCCTTTCCCCTCCTATCTAGGATTCAGGTTACACAAAGTAACGCACTTCCTAGGAAAGATACTCGTCAGACTAGACAGAGTCCTAGCTGCCTTCATGAAATTGGCAGACACAGTCATGCAATATTTAAGCCTAAGAAAGGTTCAGGCAACAAAGTTCCTGGACAAGAGGCTGGGGTGGGCAGCACCCAAGGTGGCTGGTCTATGAACATCCGAAGAAATGATCCGGTCCCCGGAACATCGTGGATGAAAGATAAATTTCAGATTCCCAAAACGAGAACTGGGAGGAACCCTGTTCTCTCTCCAGTTCGCAATAAAGGTAGGCCCTGTGCTAAGAGCATGGATGCAAGATGCACTGGGAACCTAGAGAAAACAAGCATCAAACGCTCGAAGAGGCCTAAAAAAGGTCAAAGCCCGAAAATCCCAAGACCATGTTGGTCCAGTCATGAGTAGGGAAACTCTCTCCAAGCAGATCAGATTGTCTACAGCTGATCTGGCACTCCGAAGCGATAACGGGACGCTGCAATCGACGATGCTAAGAAACGTCTCATATAGTTTAAGTGTAGTTAGCCATCCCTTACCTAAAGGGATGGCACCTGTCAGCAGTTCACATACAACCAATCCGCAATGTGATAGTGGATGCTCTACTCAGGCTCAGGCCGATAGAGTTAGAATGGTCCACGGACGCAGACTTATTCTCTCCCAGATGGGAACAAGTCCCCGAACTGCAATCCGACCTCTTCATTACGAGCGCTGTCAAGGAACTACCTTGATATGTAGCCCCATACGAGGATCCTCTAATTTAAATGATAAACATCATGTCTCTGAAATGGAAGGGATAGACTTAGGATTTCCAGTTCATCCCATCCAATTACCTGCTGAGAGTCCTCAACATGCTGAGATCCTTCCAGGCGGGACAACTCCATAAGGTTCAGAGATTAATTGCCTTCGATTTATTATAGAGAACCCAAACCCTTCATTGCATGATTTTCTTGCCCTAGCGGTTAAGAAAAGATTTGGGATCTCAAAAGGCAATATAGAATTCTTAGAGGAATACAAGTCTAAGTCAACTAGAAGACAATATGAGTCATCATGGAAAAAGTGGGTTGCTTTCGTAAAAGCGAAAGGACCGAGAGAGATTTTAATGAACTTCTACATGTCATTCTTTATCCATCTTCATAACCAGGGTTTGGCGGCCAACACGATAACTACGTGCAAGTCAGCCTTGACTAGACCTCATCTATATGCCTTTCAAGTAGACTTGGCGAACGAGATCTTTAATAAGATCCCAAAGGCATATGCGAGGCTTAGGCCTGCTGCACCACCAAAGCCCATCTCTTGGTCTTTGGACAAGGTCCTACATTATGCCTCATTCTTGAACAATGAAGATTGTTCGCTTAAGGATCTAACCCAGTGGTTCCCAACCTTTTTTCTGTCATTTCCCCCCCTGCACCTAGTTCAACCATCCAGATTCCCCACTTCATGCCCCACCCAGCCTTCATGCCCACTCGCCGGCCTCAGAAATGGGCATGATATTCCAATTCTCCTCTTGAATATCATGTCAGTGAGAAATGATATGATCATATCACAATTGAATGGATAACAACAAATTACCGCACGTAGTATGTGGACATTTTCCGCTTGTTTTAGTTAGTAGGTAGTGTAATTATTTCCCCCCTGGAAGCTTCAAGGTTCCCCCAGGTTGGGAACCACTGATCTAACCCAAAAGGTTATTTTTCTGTTCGCTATAGCCTCAGGGGCTAGAGTTAGTGAAATAGTGGCCCTCTCTAGGGATGAGGGCCACATTCAGTTCTCAGAAACAGGAGAACTGAATCTCTTCCCTGATCCATCCTTTCTCGCTAAGAATGAGCTACCCACCAAAAGGTGGGGTCCCTGGAGAATCTGCCCTCTTAAGGAATACGTCTCTCTATGTCCGGTAGAGTTTCTAAAGGTTTATCTTCGTAGAACTTCAGACGTCAGGGGAGGACAGCTCTTTAAAGGAGAAACCTCTGGATCAAATTTATCCCTAAAACAACTGAGGGCGAAGCTCACCTACTTTATTAGTAGAGCGGATCCTGACAGTACTCCCGCAGGTCATGATCCAAGAAAGATTGCTTCATCACTGAACTTCTTTCAGTATATGGACTTTGAGCGTCTTCGTTCATACACTGGATGGAAATCATCCAGAGTGTTTTACAAACACTATGCGAAGCAGGTACATGAACTGAAACACTATGTAGTGGCAGCAGGTAGCGTATTAAAACCTGCGCCCTAATTATTGTTATAGACAGTCAATGGTTTGGACTTCAAATGTCCTCGCACATATACTGGGTGAGAATCATCCACAGTGTTCTACAAACACTATGCTAAGCAAGTCCATGATCTGAAGCAGTATGTGGTGACGTTGGGTAGAATACTTAACCCGCCGTCTAATTCTACGATGAACAGCTAATTGACTGGGACTGTCAATTAAAGGGAGAAGAGGTCATCCCTCTTAGGGTGTGACCTCCTTTGATCAAGTGTTACCATGGTGACACTAGCTCTGTTCAAAATCCCAGGTGTGGAATTATACAGATGGCACTAGTGCCGGTGTACGTAGTACACAGTACCGATAAAAGTAACCAGTACAGGAATTATGAAGAGAATTTGTCTTTAGTTCTCTTCAATCTGAGAGTGGCACTCATCATTTCTTGCTTTCCAAGAAAGAAAGATAATCTCTGTACAGGTTACATGTATAGTTCCGTTATCATGCTACATTCGTTTTACTTACTAGTAAACGTCTATTAGAATGTAATTGCATCCTAACTGGACCGAAAATTGCATGTTTATAGTCCAGAGTATGTACTTTTATATATTTGTATGCTCACAAACAATGGAATTAAGAAACACTGTTAAGTATTTAGTAATTTTCACAAACTACGAGACAGTTTGGTCATCTGGTATATTCTTATGTTTGTTCATACAATGTGTGCTTACCTTGAGATTCCCCTTTCTACCGTCTAGAATGACTTCTCCCTGTAGGGGTCAGGAAGCACTAACTTCGGAGATGATTAGTGATAATGACGGATAACGGTAACGTCATTTGTCTCGATTGATCCAAATGATCATAGAAAGGTTGTCCCAAGGTTAAGGCACTGATGAAAATCCACAGATACATTAATGCTCTGGTATACTTCCATCAGGACGACATGGATTGAGCCCAAAAAACGGATTTTGAGCGAAGCGAAAAATCTATTTTTGGGTGAGATCGCCAAGTCGTCCTGATGGACCCACCCTTCTTTTTCAAAAGAAAAGATCTTCACAGTTCCCTCCCTGACACACTTTATCTGTAGCTCCACGCTCAATGCTACAAGGAATGTCCGTCATCCTGGGAATGGCGCTGGGGTGGTAGTCAATAGTAGTACAGGAACGGGGGTAACCTTGTTACGGCCACCTTCTATTCTTTTGACACGTCCCCCTCGAAGCGTTTACGCTATTTGGGGTAGAGATTGCTATGTGACATATCAAGAATGCGTCCTCTGATATTATGCGATATCCTTGAGAAAATTTTAAGGATATTCGCTATAGGAGTTAGAATTCTGGGACCTGAAGGGTAATTCTCTGGGAATATCACTGTAGTATATAATATATCCTTTTGAAGCTACCTTAGGAACTTCCATCAGGACGACATGGCAATCTCACCAAAAAATAGATTTTTCGCTTCGATCAAAATCCGTTATATATATATATATATATATATATATATATATATATATATATATATATATATATATATATATATATATATATATATATGATAAATTTTACACATTTAGACATGTTTTTTTCTTTTTCAAACAAGCAAAATGTATTAATAAATTGTCTGGATTCTCTTATCGATCTTTCGAACAGAGCCCCAAGGTATTTAACCACTGATACAAGTTTCCTGGACCAGGGTTCAATTCCCGGCTGGACAGAAGCTATTGTCTATAGGTGGTTCCGCCTTGTGGCTCTGATCCCGAGGTTGATAAGAGAATCCAGACATTAATGCATTAATATACATGTCTTATTTGAATATATGCAGTATATATATATATATATATATATATATATATATATATATATATATATATATATATATATATATATATATATATATACGTTTATATATATATATATATATATATATATATATATATATATATATATATATATATATATATATATATATATATATATATATATATATATATACAAACACAAGATGCAGCCGTTTCTGCTCCACTGCCTGACGAAGACCTCAGATGTGACATTACATGTCTGGGCATTGGCCAATTTTGCTCATCACGCTGGCCAGTTTGGTTCGGTAACAATGGGAGAATTTTATCTGATCGGTCACAGCAGACCAACCTAGCATGGGTGTCCCTTACTATTATAGCTGTCCTGATTATGGCAATACGCAAATCCTTTCACCACGTAAAGTTATATATACACATATATGAATTACGAAGAAAATACAGTTACCAAAATAAAGAGAGGGATACCTTTTTAACAAATATATATATATATTTTTTTTTTTAAAATAACACCCGAGAAATTCTTTAACGACACTACGTGAAGATGCTATCCTATGCGTCAGGATTCTTATCTAAAATCCGAAACTGAATTCTATATTCAATAATCATCAGGGGCTTCGTTGTAGAACTGGGAGACCATAGCAGAGGATTTTTGTATTCGACTTTAAAAGACCAATGCCATGAAAATTGTAATATTGATGTCTCGTGTATATATATATATATATATATATATATATATATATATATATATATATATATATATATGTATATACATATATATATATATATATATATATATATATATATATATATGTATATACATATATATATATATATATATATATATATATATATATATATATGTATATACATATATATATATATATATATATATATATATATATATATATATATATATATATATATATATATATATATATTTATTATGTATTATATATATATATATATATATATATATATATATATATATATATATATATATACATACATATATATCTATATATATATATATATATATATATATATATATATATATATATATATATATATATATACACATATATTTATACATATATATATATATATATATATATATATATATATATATATATATATATATATATGTGTGTGTGTGTGTGTATATATACATATATATATACATATATATATATATATATATATATATATATATATAAAGATATATATATATATATATATATATATATATATATATATATATATATATATATATATATATATATACATACATATATAAGAACAGCAATCTTAAAACTCTACCCAAGAATGATAAAGAAGTTAGACTGGAAGAGCCCATCTTTCTTAAATAATTCACAGCGTGCATAGACGAGATTTTTAAGAATTTAAATTGGGAAAATGTAGGAATTAATATTAATGGTGTATACCTTAACTACATAAGATTTGCCGATGACATAGTTCTGTTTAGTAAATCGGGGGAGGATTTGCAAAAGATGATACGAAATTTGAAAAAAGAAACCCGAAATATAGACCTGAAATTGAATATGAGTAATACTAAGTAAATGTTTATCGAAAATGCAAAGAGACAACAAATAAGTGTTATTGGTGAAACTCTTGAGATTGTTAATGAATATACATACCTAGGACAGATAATAAAGGTTTCCCTTTGACATCAGACCGAAATTAAAAGAAGGATAGGCTTAGGATGCAGAGTTTTTGGGAAACAAAAGGAGATTATGAAATTTAAAAAGCCACTTCATCCAAAAAGAAAAGTATTTAATCAAATGGTCCTACTAGTATTAACTTGTGCATCAGACACTTGTAGCCTTACTGAAGCGTTCGGACATAAGCTAGTTAAAACTCAAAGAGCAATGGAAAGATTAATGATGGGAATAATACTAAGAGAGAAGAAGAACATGTATAGGAGAGCAAAATAAAGTACAGAATATCCTAACATGTATACGAGAGCAAACTAAAGTACAGGATATTCTAACAACATGTGATAACTGAAGGACAGGATATTCTGAAAACATGCAATAAGAAGAAATAGACATGGGCAGGACATATAATAAGAATGACATATAATAGATTGACCTTAAGAATAACAGAATAGGCACCAAGAGATTTCAAAAGAAGCAGTTGCAGAAAGAGAAAACGATGGATTGACAAATTAGAAAAATTTGCGTGCATAGACTGGCATAGAAAGACCACAAACAGATGCAAGTGGAAGGACGTGTCTGACTGAGGCTTTATCTTGAAGTGGGACTAATTACGGCTGATGATGATATACTGACTTTACTCTCTTATTTGTTATTACAAAAGTTGACTCTTTCTATATTACTATATGCTCGTGATTTAAATTGCTTAGAAATTATTAATTCTCCCTGGCAGAATTATATCTTCTCTAAAAGAAACGCAGGTAATATTCAAACAGATACTATTGACATTTTTGTAAATAAGTTGTAGAAAACTATGATAAATAGGGCTTTATAATCTGTTGCAGAAATTGCCCGAAGGCAAAGAAGGAAATGAAGTTAAAAAACGTTATTTTTGGTTTAAATCTGAGAAAATTGTGTTATTGAGAGAGAGAGAGAGAGAGAGAGAGAGAGAGAGAGAGAGAGAGAGAGAGAGAGAGAGAGAGAGAGAGAGAGAGAGAGAGAGATATTAATTTGATAACTTGGTGTTGAAAGATGCTAATTTTTTCTTCAGTATTGAATGAAAGGGAATAAAATGAACGGTGAAATCATCTTATCAATTTCATGTTTTCTCTCTGAGTTACAACCAGAACTTTAAAGTAATAATATTCGAAACATCAGTTATGGCTGGAAGATTCAGACTAGGGATAGTTGTGGCTGGATGAGTTAATTAAAAGCCGATTTAAGATTTTATATTCGATCAAGATGTGATAAAGAACTAGACACTAGGACCTGAGCAAGGGCTCAATTATGGTGTCTTATGATGCCTGGAAGTATGAATAATTTGAATATATGTCCTTGAATGAACAGTTTAGGTACTGGAAGGACATAAGACAAAGTGGAAAGTTTTGTTGAAAGAACTAGTGAAAAAATAAAAAATTCTTTTAGGTTTTGCTTGTAGTAAATACCTAAGGTTATTGTAAGCACAAGTTTCTATTATCACAATTTCAGATTTTGATTCTTTTTTTATGTTGAGTCGGACAGTATGATAAGATATTTGCCTTTCCTTTAGAGTTATCGGTTATGGAAACTTGTAGGAATCTGAGCATATCGAAGAAGAAGGATTTTGAAATTTGGCGAGTGTATTTGAATAGTCCCAGAAGTGAAATATCCTAGTTCTGTTGTTCACTGCAAAAACACTTCGATTTTTATGTTCTTAATCTTTTTAGTTATTGGATTGAATATAATTATCTCTCTGCAGATTATTTTTTCTTTTATGTAAAACAGTTGTTAATCAGTTAATGAAAAAAGTAGAGCCTTTCAGTTAGATGTGTCTTATCTTGCTTTATTATTATTATTATTATTATTATTATTATTATTATTATTATTATTATTATTATTATTACTAGATAAGCCACAACTCTAGTTGGAAAAGGAAGATGCTATAAGGCCAAGGGCTCCAACAAAGAAAAATAGTCCAGTGAGGAAAGGAAATAAGGAAATAAATAAACGATATAAGAAGTACTGAAAAAATTAAATCACATATTTTAAAAACATTAACATTAAAACAGATATTTGATATATAAACTTTAAAATGCCATATGTAAGCCTATTCAACATAAAAACATTTGCTGCGAGTTTTAACTTTTGAAGTTCTACTGAGTCAACTACCCGATTAGGAAGATCATTCCACAACTCAGTCACAGCTGGAATAAAACTTTTAGAGTTTTGTGTAGTATTGAGCCTCATGATGGAAAAGGTCTGACTATCAGAATTAACTGCATACCTAGTATTACGAACAGGGTGGAACTGTCCAGGAAGATATATTTTTGGGCAATTACCTCATTAAAAAAAAAAATTATTCAAGGAGCTTCTTTATCAGTAATGCAACCAAATTGGTGGGAAAATATTGCATAATTATTTACACAACATTAAAGATCAAGTTTTTGATATGCGAAATACTTCTATTTCAGTGATTGAAATATGATTTTCTTTTATTTATATTCGTATTTGAATAAAATTTTTATTATTATGCTTCATGAATATATTTTGCTAAAGGGTATTTGTCGTGGATTCTTTTAAAATAATTTTATAAAGCTGTGCGCTTGTTAGTATTAAGTAAATAACTTTTTGTATCATTATGCCCTGCGAAAAGAATCTTATGAAACATTGATAAGGCAATTAAAAACGAAATAGAAATTGCGACTTTCGAGCTTTTAAAAAACGCAAATGTATTACTTTCCGGAGAGTGGAAATGAATCTTTAATACAAATTGTTTTAAATCCGGAAAAAAGAAAATCCCAGAACATAAATATATTTAATTTCTGTTTCTGTTGCCCTTCTATCAAAATGAAATATATATCTCCTTTCCCTTTTCAGCAACTTACTTTGTGAATGTACTTCTAAGAACAAAAATGTTATCTTTAAAATGTATGCAGTATAATTAGTGTATGTTGCCCATACTTGTCAGCAGAAATGTATTTCATTTGTATTATCAAGGACCTAATAGGATGCCATTCTATTTAAGAGAATATATTCCATTTGCATCTTTATCTCATTACCTTGTTTAGATGGCTACGCCTTTAAATTGCGATATAATCCCCTTTTCCGTCCTAGCGGCTAATAGTGATACTTTGTATTGCCAACAACTTTCTATGTCGGTGTGCCTGTAGATAAAAACATATTCCCCTCAGATTATCTCTCGCTTACTTGTCTTCCCATCAAATAATCAGCAAACTTACTTATCTTCCCCTCAGATTATCAGCAGCTTACTTATCATCCTAGCAAATTATCAGCAATTTACTTATATTCCCTTCAGATTATCAGTAACTTAATTATCTTTCCATCAATTTATCAGTAGCTTACTTGTTTTCCCAACAAATTATCAGCAGTTTTATTATTTTCTTAGATTATCAGCATTTTATTTATATTTCCTCAGATTTTTGGCAACTTACTTGTGTACCCATCAGATTATCAGCAGTTCACTTATATTAGCCGCGTTTATGTACTGGAAGCAGCTTACAATGTTGCCATGCATTTAAAAATGATGGTACACATATACAACGTCAATTAAAATATCCTTTGAATTAAATCTTGTGTGGCGAAATTACTATGTGGAATATATTTGAGGAGGAAGGACGGTGGATAAAATGGTAGAGTCAGAACCTTTGGGGACGCAATAATAAGGAATAATTGCAAGATATAGTCTAGTCGAAGGTATTTATGAGATGATCAGGCAATGAGGGCAATTGTGGGGTTAATAGGAATAATAACTCCAGTACGTGCGTTATCTGTAGTGATTCTTGGTCTCTACTGAATATACCGTGGACTAGACCCTTATAGAAGTGGCGTGTTTTGGACTTTGGTTATGAGAATGTGGAATCGTAGCCTCTCTTATTGGTTTGAAGATTATATGCTGAGATTCGGGGAAGAGATCAGAGGCCATTTGATCTCTCGTGAGGTATGATACTGACCATTAATATGTATGGAAGATGAACACGATAAATAGTTGATGTGGTCTAAGAGGTTTTTGTTGAGTGGACGGAACCAAACCTTCTTAGGGTGCTATACGGAAGCTGGTGTAGACATTTGATATTTATTAAATTTTATCACCGTTACTATTATTGTTTGTGTTGTTGTTGTTGTTGTTGTTGTTGTTGTCATAACTGTTATTACTGTAGATTTTGATGTTATTATTAACATCATTTTAAGCTCAATTTATCTATACTTTTGCCATTTTCATTTTAGAAATTCAATACTTTATCTATTTTACTGTCATTACTTTTCATGCACAGGATTTTTACGAAATAAATTACATCTCAATATGGTAGGTAAAAGGATGCACTAAACATTCCCTGAAAATTTTGATTATTTTTTTACAGTTTGTATATCTTAAACGTTTTCAATCCTTGGGTAACAGTCTTTTTTACTGCTTTTTTTATTGGCATTTCAATATATATCTTGAAGGCCGATTTTCCCAATAGTTAATATTTGATGATATTGCCGTTTTTCATTTTAGATCTCTAATGACATATTCCAAACCATATTATCTCTTCCTACATAGCTAAAGTAGACTGTTTTCAAGATCTTGCATAAGCTGGGAACTTGAAGGCCAAGATGATCTGGCAAAGAAGATATCTTTTAGGAAAGAAGTGATTAAAGGAAGACATTTGGAAAACTATCGGGGATTTATAGCCAGAGATTTATAGCTCGATATTTTTTTTGGACCGTTCAGGGTACCATTTACAAAAGCATGAATAATTCCACGTCTTTTTCAATGGTATGGGCGTGTGTGAGCGAACGTGCACTTCAGGGATAAAGATTTAAAAGTTAAGAGTACACAGATCGAATATATTGGTATTTTCTGCCTCCTTTTGGGTATTTAAAAGAGTATGAAAAATTCCGTGATTTTCATGGGTCTCTGTATGTGTATTTGGGTACATTACCACTTCAGGGTAACTTAATTCAGAATAAGATTTAAAAGGATACATTGGTATTTTCTGTCTTCTTTGGGTATTATTTCTAACGAAGCACACAAACGAATGACAGTTTTATCTTGGCACAGTGTCATTTTAGGGGCTTTCCAAAGTATACATGCATGGGTAAATACGTACGTACTTACTCTTGCTACGGGAACGAACTTAGTTTTATGGTTTTTATTTCAAAGCAAATATTTAAAATTCAAGGAATTTGAACCTCAGATTATTTTCTTATTCCTCTGTATTAGCTTTTTTGTAGAGGAAGGGAAGGTTTAATCAGTATTTTGGGATGATTCCAGCATATGACTGTGAGCATAACTAAATTACCACTTCTATATAGAGAAACCTATTGCAAGTCCAACCATTTCTCTCTTCATTAACCTAGCTGTCTTATTCTAAAGTTAATTGTTTCTTAAAAGTAAGTATCCCTTATGCTTTTAGACTCTCGCAGGGACGAAACTTTTGTAAATGTTCCAAGCGTGACTGATTTAATGCTTCGAAAATGATGACGAAAAACGAACTCCAAAGATTAGGAAATATTGAGAATATTTCTGTTCCCGACAGTACAGATTTAAAAGAAAATATGAAGTGTAAAGGAACTGGAAACTAATCTCTTGCGCTGTGAGACTGGTAAGAATTTTGAGAGAGAGAGAGAGAGAGAGAGAGAGAGAGAGAGAGAGAGAGAGAGAGAGAGAGAGAGAGAGAGAGAGAGAGTCTTGAGGTGAATGGTGTCAATGTTTGATGTTGGTTGATATATATATATATATATATATATATATATATATATATATATATATATATATATATATATATATATATATATATATATATATATGTGTGTGTGTGTGTGTGTGTGTTTGTGTGTTTGTGTGTGTAAAGTTTAGACTTTCAAGGTGGTAATAAAACTGGAATTAAGTGGTTTACGTTACGATAAAAGAGTCTATACATTCTATGGAAGAATCTCATTTCTCCTCCAAAAGAAATATCATTTTGTCTGAAATAAAAATGGCATAATAATTACGTTGTTTCGTCGGAAAGACTATATTTGTAAATAACTCCATGACATGTCATAGCATTCATAGTATCTCTTGTGAATGAAAGCGTAATGATTCTTTCCGGGAATGTTAAAAATGTTACAAAGAAAAGGTGCGAGAAATAATCGCTTAGTTAAGTCGGATGGAAACTCCTTCCCAGAGTTCATTCTGGGCAGCTGTTTGGACGAGAACCGCTGCTTTGACATAAAACTGCGGCCGGCAAAGTCCCGGAATTGAGTTTTATGCTTTTTATCAAAATAAACAGACTTGTAAAAGAGATTGTGTTTGTTTATTGCATGCAGGAACTGCGGGAAATCAACGTTTCATGTTTTCCGTTGCGTTTTTATTTTTTGCATAATAAACTTTCTCCTTTTGTTTTCAAGTTTATGTCTTATTAGTAGACGTTTACTCTCATTATGAAATCTTTTCTTTGTTTTGTCGTACAGTTGTTTTATAATGTTCATTATAACAATCTCTTTACATACCTATTCATAAACGTTTTCCTTACACACACACACACGCACGCACACACACACACACACACACACACACATATATATATATATATATATATATATATATATATATATATATATATATATATATATTTATTTATTTATATATATATATATATATATATATATATATATACTGTATATATATACACATAAGAATATATATATATATATATATATATATATATATATATATATATATATATATAAATGTATACATATATATTAATATATATATATATATATATATATATATATATATGCATATATATACATATGTATATAAATATATATATATATATATATATATATATATACATATACATATATACTACATATATATATATATATATATATATATATATATATATATATATATATATATATATATATATATATACACACACATATATATATATATATATATATATATATAATGTTTATATATATATATATATATATATATATATATATATATATATATATATATATATATTGGTTCTTGATGCTGTTTTTTAAAATGTTGTAATTTGTCTATCGATATACGAGTTTTTATTTCACGATCCTTCTGTTACAGAATGAATATTGCCACGTTTATCTTTATAAATGTTAGTATTACTTTTTTTCTCCTAACAATATACTTTTATATGTTTTGTTTTTATAGTGTCTCCATTATTCCGTTCAAAATAATTATTCTCTGTCAATTTCTTTATAAAATGCTTTCATAGTTGTTATTCATTAAATTTTTAAGATATTTTTTTTTATTGCTCCTGAATAAAATAATTGTTTTTACCTTTATTATAAAATAAGGCATTTTTTCCGCAAAATTAATTAATTTTAAGTTCCCTTCCACAATTAACGTTTACATTATTCCTTTTCGTGAATATTTTATTAACAATCCTTCTCTTTGTTAAAGTCAACGATTTTCACTCTCCAAATTTAATTTTTATATTCGGTTTTAACAGACAAAAGGTAATTATAAATTTATAAAAGATTTCCAGTCAATCAAACAGTTTTAATTACAGAACAAAGTATGCCCAAAAGCAGTTTTACCCCTCAGACCCCATCTAAATAAAAAAAAACAAAAAAAAACGTTTGTTTGAACAAATTTTTTATCTTTTCTCACTCAAGAATGTGGTAATTTCTGTCAAGCGTAACCCTGTTTATCAGATTTTTAGATGAGATTATTTTAATTTAGGGTAATTTTATTTAAATCTATTTTTTTTCAATTCATTTGGTGTATAGATTAAGTAATTGGTCTATGCATGAGCTGAAGGAAATAGTGATTTATTGAAGATACAATATTTTAAAGATATTTTAATCATTTTTGTTACGTATTAAGTAACTCATATGTTATTATATTTTGTTTTGATTTATTGATATATTACTGTTTAGTGGTTTTATTTATAAATGTCAGTATCTTATCTTATTTTTGAAGTTAAAACTCCAACAGGAAGTCACCATAAATGCAACTTTGACTTTGCCAGTCATTTTTCTACTATACATGAAGCATGGAACCTTCACCTTATGGTTGTGTGTATATATATATATATATATATATATATATATATATATATATATATATATATATATATATATATATAATGTCCATATATATATGTGTATATATATATGTATATATATAAATTTATATATATATATATATATATACATATATATATGTGTGTATATATATATATATATATATATATATATATATATATATATATATATATATATATATACTGTATATATATATATATATATATATATATATATATATATATATATATACATATATATATGTGTATATATATATATATATATATATATATTATATATATATATATATAATATATATATATATATATATATATATATATATATATATATATATTTATATATATATATATATATATATATATATATATATATATATATATATATATATATATATATACACGATCACTTAGCAGTTTTCGTTTCATTTTGCACTTAAAGATGTAGTCTCCTACAAGATCTTGAGATACCTTAATGCACCTTCCTGATAACTCATTGAATCCCAACTTCCCACTTCTACAATACTTTATGTACGAAATTATAAGAATTTTGACTTACACATTTTACTTTTAAATATAAAAGTATAAATAGATTTTGTAAATTGCCTTGTTTTACGCCTGAATTTTTTAATATATATATATATATATATATATATATATATATATATATATATATATATATATATATATATACTGTATATATATATATTTATATATATATATATATATATATATATATATATATATATATATATATATATATATATATATATATATATATAGATAGATAGATAGATATATACCATAAATATATATATATATATATATATATATATATATAAATATATATATATATATATATATATATATATATATATATATATATATATACATATATTTATATATATATATATATATATATATATATATATATATATATATATATATATATATATATATATATATTGTTATGGGCCTATGGTTCGAGTCTGGCCTTGCTTAAGGGATTCAAGGGCCATAAAAAAAAATAGCAATGGAAGAGGTCGCCAGTCGGCAATAACAGAAAGGATACCGACAATATATATATATATATATATATATATATATATATATATATATATATATATATATACATTTACAATTATATTTGAATAAAAATAAATGAAAGGGGATCACAGCAGGTAACTATTTTAATTTAAGCCACGAGTAACTTCGAGTGGAGTTTGGTGGGCCGTGGATGAAACTCCAGCACAGCAATCATGTTCCCTGGAAAAGGAAATAAATTGAATTATTAAAAGCACACTTACTTCTACCGGCAGGGAACACGATGAAGTTGTGTGGTTAAAACCTTTATGTAAATTAAATGAAAATGCAAAGCTTAGGGATTTAAACATTACACATGGGAATCAACACTGTCACAGGGTGAATTGATTAAGGATAGAAGCAAACGGCACACATGGAGGGATATAGGGAATAGGTTAAAAGGTTCAGTGGGTAGGATATTTCTTTGAAGGATAAAAGGAAAAAATGGGATGTGATAAGGAAGGGATGGGAGGTTGGGTAAGGATAACGAGGATCTCAAAATCAGACACCTTACCTTAGTAAAAAGGACTCTGGTTTCTCCCTTTTGGAGGATATGTAAACAGAGGTCCTGCCTCCCTGATGTCTTGAGGGTGAAGAGAGATGTCATTCCCTCAAGGAGGTTGAGTCAAGCAGAAGATGCCCTAGCCGCTCCTAGGCAGACTCAGCTCCTTTTTGGCCCCCGAGTGGTAGGGGATTGGCCTGACTGTTGTTCCATTGGTCAGGCCGTGTCACGTGCCCCGACACCCCCATCAATAGGCCTCCTCTTTCTCCTGGGATCTTGACATTGCCGCGTGATAAGTAAAGATGGCTGAAAAATGAGACCTCAAAGGGGAGTAGACTGGTATAGGATGGTTGGGGGGGGGTGAGACTCTGGGTAGAGTCCCAAAACTCGTGACCGGCCGACGAGGTCCTTGCTGGTGGGGTCTTTGTTTGGTAGAGGGTTGGCGCAATGACCGCCATTACTAACAGCCCCCCATTTTAGCAGAGATTTTGTCCTAAAACAGGACAAGAAATCTGCAAGCAAGGTCTGAATCCACTAGCCTTAATGACTCACCACGATAATGGATAAATATCTAAGCTGCAACTAGGGTCATAATTTCACGTTATTTTGACAGTGAATTAACTCTAAGTGCCTCGTAGAAATAAGCATGCTGACTGTGAGGCAACAACCAAAAAAAAAAAAAAAAATCTGCAAAATTGAAGATTAAAATGCAAAAATGGTTAAAGTTAAGTGACCTAGTGCAGCGGGACACATGAGAATTAAAACAAATTGGCATATCATATGCAAAAGATAAAATAGATACATGACAATTCATTGAATGCCATTAATGATGCCAACATGGCCCCTCAAGTTTATTTACCTAGGGGGACAGCAAAGCCAATTAAAATTTTCCCATACAACCTAAATTAACCTACTGACTATGGCTACGCTATGGTCATGGCACTGTGCATTGGGCACTAATGCCGGGAGAACATATTTCTTTCATCTGAGCTCTTCAGGTGCTTGACCTTCCAGTTGTAGTTCTTGAGGTCTATGCTCCACCTCATGATCCCTTTATTCCCATTACGTAGCTCAGTCAAGTAGGTTATAGGGTTATGGTCCTTTAGGAATGTCAGTGGGCACTCTTGGTCCACATGATTGGCATAAGCACACCTAGTTGTTACAGCTTTGAGGCAGCGCATGGAACGGTCGATCATTGTTAGTCGACAACAGCTTCAGCGATTACTCCGGGTCAGGGAACCTATGTACTTCACCAACACAGGGAAAAGAATACTCATTCCAGCCTCGTCCAAGCAGGCAGGTGCCCTGTAGTCTTCCAGCCTCTCGTCTGAATGCTGGAATCTGATGAGCTCTGTCTCGCTCCTAGGGGTCTCTGGGCTGATGGGTGGTTCCACTTTTGCCGCCTCTGAGACCTCTGGCCTGATGGTTGAGGTAGCCCTATCGCCAGTGGTGGTGACAAGCACAGTTTCGTCTGAAGAGAATTTGTGGGTAGTAGGCTCAGACTCATGGCTGGAAGAGGGAGACTTCTGGCCCTCCTCTGAGACCTCTGGCATGTTGCTGGAAATAGCCCTATCCCCTGTGGTGGGAAACAGCACACCTTCACCAGAATTAACTTCTGGCGTATGAGGCTCAGACTCACTGCTGGAGGAGGAAAACTCTTGGGCCTCCTCACTTAGCCAAGGTATTTCCCCAAGGTTAATGTCACCGAGCCACTCGTCTTCCCCTGCAGGAAGCATCCTCACTGTTTTGGGCGCCGGCTTGGCAGCCTTCATGCACCGGAGGGGCACTTGCTGTACCACCTTCATGGGCTTGTGACCCAAGCGCAAGTTGAAACCCTCACATGCAAGATTGCTCACTGCCCCCAGTTCACACTTCTTGCCGAGCTGGGACATGGTCGCCTTCAGTTCCGCTGTAGGGAGTTCCTTGGTGACTCCTTCAATGCACTGTTGCTCCCTGCAGTTGTCCTGCTGGTCGTTGGCACCATTAGGTTGAGGTAGCAAGTTATTGAGCTGGGCTAATGGAGCGTCTATTTCCCGCTTCTTTAATTCATACGCTCTCGCTCTATCTCTCGCATACTGCATCATTTCTTGCTCCGTTCTTCTCCTGGCATTAGCTTCATTTGTGAGTTCCCGCACATACCTTCGCAATGCCTCTCCGTCATAGCCTTGTCATTCTGCCAAATCCACAAATGCACTAATCTCAGCAGCTGTCATTTTGGTAATTTCTTGTGGAGACAGCGGCAAGAACAAACTCAACAGCACAAGGTACGATGTTGACCGTGCAAGAAATTACACGGAGGGGAAAGACGCTCTAGCCTTACGCAAGAGTCTCATGGAAGGAAGGATGAAGATGGAGCAGGGGAAAATGGACAAAGGCTGTGAAAAATGCCTTTCGAGAAAGAATTATCACCAATTAGCAAGCCTTGCAAGTAACTGAACAGGAGCCTAACTTGAAAACCAGGGCCACGACAATGGGTGAGCTTAGGCTGTCCGGTTGTAATGCGTCCAAACAAGTAACGATATATATGACAACTGTACTACACAATAGAAAATGGAATCACAACTATACAGTAGGTGACCCTCTGGGCTAGTCAGGGGAAAATGAGATCACAACTATGGGTGACACTATGCTGGACGAAATAAAATGGAATCACAACTATGGGTGAACCTTTATACTAGTCATAAAAAGAAATGGAATCACAATAATGGGTGAATCTCTATGCTAGTCCTAAAAAAAATGGAATTACAACAATGGGTGAATCTCTATGCTAGTCTTAAAAATTAGAATCACAACAATGGGTGAATCTCTATGCTAGTCTTAAAAAAAATGGAATCACAACTATGGGGGAATCTCTATGCTAGTCCTAAAAAAATGGAATCACAACAATGGGTGAATCTCTGTGCTAGTCTTAAAAAAATAGAATCACAACAATGGGTGACCCTCTATGCTAGTCATAAATAAATGGAATCGCAAAAATGGATGACCCTTCATGCTAGTCATAAATAAATGGAATCACAACAATGGATGACCCTCTATGCTAGTCATAAATTAATGGAATCACAACAATGGATGACCCTCTATGCTAGTCATAAATAAATGGAATCACAACAATGGTTGACCCTCTATGCTAATCATAAATAAATGGAATCACAACTATGGATGACCCTCTTTGCTAGTCATAAATAAATGGAATCACAACAATGGATGACCCTCTATGCTAGTCATGAATAAATGGAATCTCCACGATGTGTGACCCTCCTATGCTAGTCATGAGGAAATAAAATGGAATCTCCACGATGTGTGACCCTCCTATGCTAGTCGTGAGGAAAAAAATGTAATCTCCACGATATTTGACCCTCCTATGCTAGTCATGAGGAAAAAAAATGGAATCTCCAAGATGTGTGACCCTCCTATGCTAGTCATGAGGAAAAAAATGGAATCTCCACGATGTGCGACTCTCTCTTCTAGTCATAAGAAAAAATAGATTTGTAAAAATGTGTGAGTGCGTTCTAGCAACACCACCACTTGTAACTCTGTGACTTAAAGCAGTTTGTATTCATACCTAAAGTATAATAAATTAAATAAAACAATGTCACTGAGTTTGCTTAATGCTTCGTTAAGGAAATCAACCCCTTTACATACTTTCCCTTTAGTAAAATAAATGAATTTAAGAAATTACACTCCCAAATATTTTATCTAAATGATCCTATACCCTGACTGAAAGATTTAAAATGAAGGTGATATCATAAATCTTTTATCTTAAGGTTAACAATATTACACAATCGTACAAAAATTATCCCTTTCAACAATGTACATAAAAATAATATCCCACGAAAAGTACCAAAATGAAATTACACACCCTTACTGTCAAAAGAAAAAATGAAATAAGGAATGCCACGTATTCTTACCGTTACTCTACAGAATTATGCCTCACTGGAAATTAACACGTGTTTTAGTTGACCACGTTTTTTCCTAAAATGTCGTAAATTTCAATTCACTTAGTTTTAACACAAAATTAACCATTCACTCACTGCACATTATATATAAATGAAAAAATTTATCCCTTCCAATTATGTACATAAAATAATATCCTACGAAAAGTAATAAAATGAAATTAAATACCCTTACTGTCAAAAGAAAAAAAATTGAAATAGGGAACACCACGTGTTCTTACCGTTACTCAACAGAATTATGCCTCATGACCGTAAAACGTTTACGTGAATCGGAAGCCAAGAGTTTCGATATGAGACTAACCTGTATCCTAGCACTAAAGATAAATGACAAAATATTTCACCCACAAAAATGGCTGATATGTGCGTGAGTCACTTACCAATGTACAATGATTTGGCTGAAATCTCGGGTCTGCGCTTTTGTTAAGTAGAATTTCGTAAACAAATAACAAAGATAATAATAACAGACAATAATAAATCTTGGCTTCGTTCGGAGACACGAAGGTGGGCTGAGTTATATCAGGTTGGCCATGTTTTGAAATGAACACGTGCTCAGCCTGCCACGTTTTTGTCCTAAAATTTCGTAAGTTTCACTTCACTTATTTTCTTTTTTTTAAACACAAGATAACACAATAACACATTCACGTAATGCACAATATATTTAATAAATGAGAAATTTCAACTACTGTGATAATAAACACTCAGAAAAAAACAGAACACAAATTCTTCTCACGAGGTTGGCTATCCCGCTAAACAATAGGATTAAATTCTACCACATGGCTTTTAAAACAAAAGGGTTCGCGGTGCGAACACACGCACTAATAAACACAAAACTTTAACAATGAGAATAGAATGCTTTTGCTGTTTTCTTCCATGGTTCCAACTCCAGTGATAATATAATTTACTTGAAATGAAATCGAGGTTCGTCAAGTCGCTAAAGACAGAAAAGGGGGGAATTTGTCTTTAATAAAATTAATTTGAAATTACTGTCTTAGCGAATCCTGGCATCTGGTCGCCAGTTTGTGGAAAGGGAAATAAATTGAATTATTAACAGCACACATACTTCTACCAGCTGGGAACACGATGAAGTCGTGTGGTTAAAACCTTTAAGCAAATTAAATGAAAATGCAGAGCTCAGGGATTTAAACATTACACATGGGCATCAACACTGTCACAGGGTGAATTAATTAAGGATAGAAGCAAACGGCACACGTGGAGGGATATAGGGAATAGGTTAAAAGGTTCAGTGAGTAGGATATTTCTTTGAAGGATAAAAGGAAAAAATAGGATGTGATAAGGAAGGGATGGAAGGTTGGGTAAGGATAACGAGGATCTCAAAATCAGACACCTTACCTTAATAAAAAGGACTCTGGATCCTCCCTCATGGAGGATATGTAAACAGAGGTCCTGCCTCCCTGATGTCTTGAGGGTGAAGAGAGATGTCATTCCCTCTAGGAGGTTGAGTCAAGAAGATGATGCCCCATTCGCTCCTAGGCAGACTCAGCTCCCTTTTTGCCCCCGAGGGGGGGGGGGGGGGGGGGATTGGCCTGACTGTTGTCCCATTGGTCAGGTCTTGTCACGTGTTCCGACACCCCCATCAATAGGCCTTCTCTTTCTCCTGGGATCTTGACATTGCCGCGTGATAAGTAAAGATGGCTGAAAATGAGACCACAAAGGGGAGTAAACTGGTATAGGATGGTTAGGGGGGGGGGTGAGACTCTGGGTAGAGTCCCAAAACTCGTGGCCGGCTGACGAAGTCCTTACTGGTGGGGTCTTGGTTTGGTAGAGGGTTGGCCCAATGACCACCATTACTAACATATATATATATATATATATATATATATATATATATATATATATATATATATATATATATATATATATGTGTGTGTGTGTGTGTGTGTGTGTGTGTGTGCACGCGCACGTATCTGTCTGTGTGTATGTGTGCATGCATCTCGTCCATCGTTTGTAAATAATCTTCTTTCAACTTCCTCGTGAATTTTAGGTACTTTTTATACCATAAAAATAGTTCCATAAATTCTTGAACTCAGTAGTTTCTAATAGTGTTTGCAACTTCTCCTTACTCCTGAGCTTGGGATGGGAGGCTGCTGGGAAGAGCCTGGCCCTCTAGGTTTACTTGCTGAGTTACCAGCAACCCTTACCTGGCCCTCCCTGGTCTTAGCGTAATGGAGAAGAGGCTTGGGTGCTGACCATAATATATGACAGGTCTCTAGGGCATAGTCCAGCTCCTTGCCTTTGTCACTCAAGTATATATCTAACTGCCTTTTTACTTTTCATAAGATTCACTCTATTCGGCCAGTCCCATTAGAGAATACTGTATGAAAATACAACAAAAGATGCCTTAAACTCATTTATGATATAAAAGTGATATGAAAGAGAGTCGGGATCGTATGTCCTGAAGGTACGGTATCTATGTACATTACGGAAATAAGATTCCGGATCTTTATATTAGTCACTATTATATAGGGTCAGTAGAGAAGGATCTGACCCTGTGTTGGGCGACGTTGAATATGAACTACGAAGTCCAATACAGTATGAATATTTTTTTTTCTTTTTACACTCGAAAATACTCACATGGATATGTATTGGACATTATGTATATATATATATATATATATATATATATATATATATATATATATATATATATATATATATATATATATATATATATATATTCCATCTTTGTACCTTTAAGAGAATTTGAAAATTCCTTTGTTGAGTGAGTTTACCATTTCGCATAATTTGTATTTTGAAGATAAAATGAATTCCAGAGAGTTCTCTCAATAGAAAAAAATAATGGAACAAAATAAGTATTTGCAGATCTTGTAGAATATTTCTATTTTCAACATTTTTATTATATATTACGTTCTATATTCAAACTTTCATAAATCATGTGTAGGTAATATTATCATGATTATTTTTATTTTTATTTTTATGAGGAGGTGCTGCAAAAAAACACACATATTTCCACATTCATCCTATAATTAATGAAAGTCCCTTAAGAAAAGGACTTATATTTGTTTTCCATTGGTTATCATACTAACATACATAACACACTCCATATTCCATTTTTCTTGTGATATTGATGACGAAATTACGAAAACTGTAACTGGCAGTTGTTAAACTGCGGTGGTCTGCTCACTCTTTAGAATTATAAGGAGTTACAAGATTTTGGTGTCTCAAAGACTTTTTAGTCCATCCGCCAAGTCTCCATATCATATTGGGTAGAGCGATTTATTATAAACGTTTAGAGAGTTTTTGTGATCTGGTCTAACTTATTCTTGAACTCGTTTGCCATGTCACTGTTTACTACATCCACTGAAAGTCTGTTCCAAGTATTTGCTATTTTGTATATAAGGAAATCCATACATATATACAGAAGTATCATCAGCAGCACGTCGATCCTGCGTACGCGCACTACACCTGTGAGCATCGTTTTACTCCAATTGTTATTATTATTATTATTATTATTATTATTATTATTGTTGTTGTTGTTGTTGTTAACTGGAGTGTAGCAAAAAAAAAATTCGTGGTTACCCTACCATTTCAGGAGATTTACAACCAGTAGAGCAAATATTAATTAATTATGGAAATCAGAGCTCTGAGTATAATGCATGTTTGCTTGAAAAGGCTGTGACGGGCCGAGAGAAAGGTTACGACTCAAAGGCAGGAAGCAATCAACTGAGTTACTTTATTATAGAACACTCTCCTTTATATACAAAGCCTCAAGGCAACAGGCCTTTTCATGTTCACAAGACAGACAATGTTACAGAGGAAGACCGGAGACATAATTATTCAGGTTCTTTTTAGTGCGAGGGAAGAGCGCAGATACAAGCATAATATATAAAAAATAATTTATGTACGATCGTGTGACACACGGTTGGTACATGGCTTCCCCCCTAAAAATGACATACTGTACATGTTAAATAGGGTGCCCTGATCTAGAGAGGCGAACTGTAGGCGGGTCATCTGGCAGAAGATAAGCAGGTTTTAAACGATCAATGGAGACCCAGTCTTCTTTGCCACGAATGTTTAGTAGGAATGCTTTCGGACTGCGTCAGATCACAAGGAAAGGGCCCGTGTAAGGGGGCGTTAGCGGTGGCCTGCTAGTGTCGTTGCGCAGGAAGACGTGCGTTGCCGAGTGCAAGTCCGTTGGTATGTGATGCTTCGCTGGGGGCTTGTAAGTCTGGCGGCACGGAGTAAATTTTCCCACGACGTGACGTATGCGCTGGAGATCGTCGGAGTAGGTTGTTGAAGGAAAAAATTTGGCAAGGACGACCAACGGGTCGCCATACACCATTTCAGCTGCCGAGACGTCGAGGGCGTCTTTAGGAGTGGTCCTTAGTCCCAGGAGGACCCAGGGAAGCTGAGTAAACCAGTTGCAATCCTTGCAGCAGGACATCAAAGCCGCTTTGAGGGTGCGATGAACACGTTCAACCATTCCATTGGCAGCGGGGTTGTAGGCCGTTGTCTGATGTAGGGTGATGCCCAGGAGATTCGCTAATGATATCCACAATTGAGAGGTGAAAGTGGTTCCCCTTTCAGAAGTAATATGCTCAGGGATACCAAATCTTGAAATGTTGTGCCGAATGAACTTTGCCTTCAGCAGCTGTGCAGTAGAACGGCACGAGGGATGTGAAAGGCTGTGAATGAAATCAAACACCTGCCGTCGCATGGGAGCAGGAATCCAAGGTTGCGGTCTACCAGTACTGACGTCACAGAGGAGGGTGGTGTTGGAGTCTTCGAGGGGAAAGTCTTCCCAATGGAGGGACGTGCAGGATGTCCTACATGCTTGATACTCTGGATCCTGTTGTTTGGCTTCAGCCAGGGCGTTGTAATCCAATCCCAGTTGAATGGCAGCCAACGTGTTTCTTGACACGGCATCAGCAAAGGGATTCATTTTCTCAGGGACGTATTGAAGGGTGCAATTGTATTCAGCCACGGGGGAGATATGTCGTCGTTGACGGGCGGACCAGGCGTCAGACTGTCGAGTGAAGGCGTGCACCAGAGGCATGTGGTCTGTGCGAATGACGAAGGGCGTAACTTCTAAGAAATGACGAAAGTGACGGACAGCCCAGTGCACCGCCAGCAATTCTCGATCGAAGGTAGAATAACCCGATTCTGCCTTGGACAGTTTTCTGCTGAAGAAGGCCAATAGGCGGGGCGAGCCGTTGACCACCTGCTCGAGTACTGCACCAATAGCGACGTCGCTGGCATCGGTGGAGAGAAGGAGAGGGGCGTGTGGGATAGGAAAAGTGAGAGCCGCAGCAGTTGATAGGGCCTTCTTTGCATTGCAGAAGGCTACTTCTTGAAGGGGACCCCACTTCAGGTCCTTTGGCTTGCCCTTGAGGGAGGCGTAGAGGGGAGCAAGAGTGGCGGCAATGGCTGGCAGAAAACGGTGATAATAGTTGATCATGCCAAAGAATTCCTGCAGAGCTTTGACGTTCGAGGGCGCGGGGAAGTTCTGAACGGCTGCTACCTTCTCAGGGAGGGGATGGACTCCTTCAGTAGTGATGCGGTGCCCTAAGAACGACACTTCGTTGGCGCCAAAGGTACACTTGTCGTACCGGACTACAAGGCCGTTTTGTTGCAGGCGGTCGAGCACGATGCGCAGGTGACGGAGGTGTTCCTCTTTTGAAGAGGAGAACACAAGTATGTCGTCCACATAATATACACAGAAAGGGAGGTCCCCTAAGATGCCATCCATGAGACGTTGAAACGTGGCCCCAACATTACGAAGGCCAAAACAGGAGTAATTGAAGGTGTATGTACCAAACGGAGTGGTGATGGCGGTCTTGGGGATGTCTTCTGGGTTCATAGGCACCTGATAATACTCCTTCAGGAGGTCGAGCGTAGAGAAAACCTTCGCTTTGTGCAGGTAGGAGGTCACGTCGGCAATGTTTGGGAGGGGGTAGTGATCCGGTTCTGTTTGCATGTTCAGGCTCCTGTAATCCCCGCACGGGCGGAGGGAGCTGTCTTTCTTCAGAACGATGTGTAAGGGTGACGACCATGGGCTGGAGGCCTTTTGGCAAAGGCCCATTTCCTCCATTTCGGCGAACGTCTTTGGCGGCTGCCAATCGTTCCGGTGCCAGACGTCTGAATTTTGCGAAGACTGGGGGACCCGTCGTCTTGATATGGTGATAAATACCGTGCTTAGCAGGAACCGTGGGCATTTGGCGAAGTTCTGGACGGAAAACTTCCGGGTACGACGTGAGGAGGTGGGCGTAGGCATCCGTGGGTGCGCTGATGTAGAGAGCGAGGTTAGAGGTGGCGGGTTAAAGAGGTGTCGACAAGTACCAGTCTGCGTTGACCAATCTTCGGCGGGCGACATCGACCAGAAGGTGGAAATGAGAGAGGAAATCCGCACCGAGGATTGGCAATGTGACGTCAGCAACGAGAAACTTTCAATTGAATTTACCGTTTCCGAACGATAATGTGAGGTTCTCGTAACCGTAGGTGGGTATCGCAGATCCGTTGGCAGCTACCAAGCGTACGTCTGCAGATGTAGACAGACTACGTCGTGCCTTGAAGAGTTTCCTTGGCAAAAGAGAACAACAAGCACCCGTGTCTACCAAAAATAGCACGCCCGTTCCTGCATCCTGTAAAAAGAAAAGATTAGAAACATGGGAGGCCACCGCCATGAGCGATGGCCAACTTACACGTTTTTTGGCCACTGACAATCCTTGGCACATTTCTTTGCGGTTGCCACGAATCTGAAGTGGTAGTAGCAAAACTGCGGCGGATGGGAGGTAGTAAGTGGCTGTAGAAGTCGTTCGTTGAGGCGCAAGCGATTGGTGGGTGGTGGGTGGCTTTTTCGCCGCTTCAGCGCGTCACGGGGTAGGCGTGTATGTCCTACGGCATTCATGTCAGCTTCGGTTGACGTTGAATAGGCATCCTCTTCGTCAAGGGTGGAGGCGTTGATGGAGGTCTTGAAGTGGCTGTCCATAAGGCCGTCGGCTTTGGTCATCAAGTCCTTTAATGGTAAACTATCGTCATCGGTTATGGCAGCGCGTATAGGTCCGGGTAAACGGCGTATCCAAAGGGCACGAAGAAGGTTCACCTCACGAGGAGAGCCGTCTGCGGCAGGTTGAAGGCGAGTGATAATGGTCATTTCCCTGAGGGCAAGCAAAGCCCTTTGGTCCCCCAACGGTTGTTGGGAGAGCTGAAAAAGCTTTGCTATACGGGCGGCTGGTGACGGCGAGTACTGCTGCAGAAGGTATGTTTTGAGGGCGCAGATACAAGCATAATATATACAAAATAATTTATGTACGATCGTGTGACACAGGGTTGGTACAAGGCTGTCATTAAATCCCTCTAGCTTTTCCTTATATATATACTGTATATATATATATATATATATATATATATATATATATATATATATATATATATATATATATATATATATATATATATATATATATAAATATATGTCTCTCTCTCTCGCTCTCTCTCTCTCTCCTTATATATATATATATGTATTTATATATATATATATATATATATATATATATATATATATATATATATATATATATATATATATATAAGTATATATATATATATATTTATATATATATATATATATATATATATATATATATATATATATATATATATATATATATCTATATTTATATGTAGTCACAAAATGTATTTATGAAATGTAAATTAAGAAAATATACAGCAATGAATGAAAAACCTTGTTTCAATAAAATTATTGTAAGAAAATAGTCCTTTTTCTTTACTGAAAAGGAAGCCTGGTTTTTCTTTTCCTCATTCACTTGGACGATTTGCAAATCAACATTTTATGTACCTAAATAAATTATGCTTTCGGCTCCTTCAATTAACTGGTTGGATTGGATTTGCCTCCTGGAGTGGCAAAGGCATTGAAACCATAAGAGTTTTGTGTTTGAACAACGTTTAATATGCAGGAGAATATCTGTGGATATTTCAAGGGGCCTGTTTTGATTTTCAATAATTCTGTTCAATATATTTACCTGGATTTGACGAGAGAGAGAGAGAGAGAGAGAGAGAGAGAGAGAGAGAGAGAGAGAGAGAGAGAGAGAGAGAGAGAGAGAGTAGGATTTCCAAAATCAAAACGAGAGAGAAACTGATCTGATGTTACACGGTAACTTTATCCCCGAGAAAGTAAGAAGAAAACAAACAATCGCTTGTGTATTCCATGAAATTAATCGATTTTCCTGCTGCTGATTTACTGATACGCTTCACAAATAGATTTCCCCAAGTTTAATTTCTTAAGAACATCCATATTTTGTTGTTATTGCAAGACAGTTTTATAGAAAGATTATATCTTGTTCTATTCTTGATTCGGCGGCCTATTATTTATGGCTGTTCACTAAAGGAATATCTGTATTATTTATAAACTTCCCTTTACTTTAGGAAAAGATTTTGTTTTTCTCAACCATATAGGTGAAATGGCTGTAGCTTTTTTTGTTTGCTGCCTGTATCTTCAAAAAAAAAAACACAATTATTTTTTATATTTTTTTCATATCAATTGATGAACAGCTCTTTGTTTATTGCCAATTAATATAGGAATAGCATTATTCCTTTTACATATATCCTTCATTTGAATAACAGCCGTTTCCCGTTTTTATATCATATGAATCAGAACAACAGCCATTTGTTAGTTACGTTTTACTGAAAGGAACGGCTATATCCAGATGTTTGGTTACCCTTCATTTGAAGAGTAACTTTACCCCTTAAATTTATTATCCATTATTGCAGGAACAGTTTCATCCTTTTTTCATACCACCCTTAATTTTCGGAACAATGTATGTATCCCTTTTTGTTGCTTTCTTTCATTTGATGAAGAACTTAAGTCTCTTGTTTATTGTCCTTTGAGCAACTGCATTGTCCCACTTTTTCACAAAGATCTATGCAATAGGATCAACTTTATCCCGTTTGTTAAATAACCTTCATTTAACGAACATTTTCATTATTATTATTAGTTAAACTATAATCCTAATTGGAAAAGGTGGATGTTACAAGCCCTAGAGCTCCGAGAGGGAAAATAGCCAAGTAAGGAAAAGCAATAAAGAAATAAATAAACTATATATAAGAAGTAATGAATAAAAAATAAAAAAAATGTCTTAATATCAATGACAATGTTGAAATACATCTGCCATACATAAACTATGAAGAGATATATATCACATATCAACCTACTCCACATAGACACATACGCTGCAAGTTTGAATATCTGAGGTCCCAGCGATTCAGCAGCCAGATTAGGAAGATTATTCCACAATCTGGTCACAGCTGGAATAAAGCTTCTAGAACACTGTTTAGTGTTGAGCCTTGCGATGGCGAAAATAAGACTTGTTAGAATTAATTACATTCCTAGAACTACTTACAGGATGGTACAGTCTATGAAGATCTGATTGGAAAGCATGGTTAAGTTTATGAAAAATCTTATGCAACATGCACAAAGAACTAACTGAACGACGGTGCCAGAGAATAATATCAAGATAAAAAATAACCAATTAAAGAGACAGCAAGTTTTTATCCAAGAAATTAAGATGAGAGTCAGCAGCTGAATACCAGACGGGAGAACTAGATTCGAAACACGGTAAATTTATTTAGGATAGATTGAACACCGAATATGTTTAGAATTTCTCAATAAGCCATTTTTGTGTGCACTTGAAGAAGAAACACACCGAAAGTGTTTTTCAAACAAAAATTTGCAATCGAGAATCACACCTAAAATTTTAAGGATATGTATATGATTAAAGAGACATTATCAATGCAAAAATTGGATTGTTTTGGAGCCACTGTCCTTGACCCACTTGCAGTCATACTTTGTAGTTTTGTTAGGTATCAACTCCATGCCCCAAATGTAATAATGAAGCTAAGAAAAGACCTACATACTCCCAACTATTTTAGTTTGAAAACGAAAGCAGCAGTAAAGTCAAGGCAAACCATACGACCTTCCTGACCACAAACAAGGTATTTCTGTACAGCAATGGAGATTGTAAGAATGACATCAGACGCCATAAGGCCTTTGAGAAATCCAAATTACAAACTTGGAACAGATTATTACCTTTAGCATACACATTTAGCCTTTTTGGCAAAAGACTTTCACAAATTTTAGATAATATGGGACGGTGGCTCTTCAACATCCGGATCTCAGTATTGATAATGTTTCTTTAAATTTGTATGACTCTTTTAAAATTTTAGGTGTGATTCTCGACAGCAAATTTACTTATGAGAAACAAATTAGGTCTGTGTCTTTTTCAATTGCACAAAAAAATGGCTTATTGAGGAAGTCGTTTAAGATTTTCGGTGGTCAATCTATTCTGAAGAAGGGTTTTAATTCTTTCATTCTACCTTCTTTTGAGTATTGTTCTCCTCTCTGGTGTTCAGCTGCTTTTTCTCATCTTAATTTGTTGGACAGAAACTTACGGTCTATTAAATTTCTTATCCCTGATCTAGATATTAATTTTCATCATGCATGTTGCATAAGATTTTTCATAACTCTGACCATCCTTTGCATTCAATTTTCCCTGAACAATTCTATCTTGTTCGTAATACTAGGCAGGAAGTTAATTCTAATACCCAGGGATTCTCCATCATGAGGCTCAATACTACACAGTATTCTAGAAGTTTTGTTCCAGCTGTTACTAAGTTGTGGAATGATCTTCCTAATCGGGTAGTTGAATCAGTAGAACTTCAAAAGTTCAAAGTTGGAGCAAATATTTTTATGTTGATCGGGCTACATGAGTCTTTTTATAGTTTGTATGTGACATATCTGTTTTGACGTTGTTACAGTTTTAGAATGATTTATTGTTAACTTATTTTCATCATTTATTTATTTCCTTATTTCCTTTCCTCACTGGGCTTTTTTTCCCTATTGGAGCCCTTGGGCTTATAGCATCTTGCTTTTCCAACTAGGGTTGTAGCTTGGCTAATAATAATAATAATAATAATAATAATAATAATTATAATAATAGTAATTACGGAAATTAGTCGATAATCAGCAGGGCTAGAGGTACCAAAAGACCATTAAAAAAAACTCTTCTAGCCAACTTGCTAGAAAATAAAAGTCAACTTATAAGTTAAGAAATCAGCTAATTGGGTTTACACCTCCATAAGCACCAAGGTCCATTAATAGAACTAATTTTACGGGACCGGAAAGGTAAACTAGTTAGTTTTGCCCAAGAAAACAGGAATGAGGTAGATCGTATTCTCATCAATACTTATTGAGTTATCCTATTGTGTTTATTGTCCTTCCTTGAGGAACAACCGTATGTTGTGGCCATTTACTAATAGGAACAATTTTATCCCTTTTATCAAATGTCCTTCACTTGAGGTACAGCTTTATCCTTTTTGGAGTGAGAACAACTTTTCCCTTTTAATTTTCACCTTGAGTTGGGAATAATAGCTCCTCACTCTCTCTCTCTCTCTCTCTCTCTCTCTCTCTCTCTCTCTCTCTCTCTCTCTCTCTCTCTCTCTCTCTCTCTCTCTCTCACTATTAATTGAAGTATTACTTTTAGAGTAACAGGTAATTTTTCACTGAATATTATTGAAGGATAAATTAAGTCTCCTTATCTGTATTGCTCCCCCATTAGGTGAATCACCCCATTCCTTTTATTTGATATATTTTATTGGATAGAAGGGCTATCTCTATTTTTACCTTTAATTGGAGGAACAGCTGCTTCTCCTTTATTTATATTCTGTAAGCACGGAATCAGATTCAGGGGTATTTTATTTGAGACACAGTTATATGCTCTTTCCTCATGATTATAGAAACAACCTTATAAACAGTTTATAGATCTTAAACTGGAAAAAATGGTCTCCTTCCTTTAATTGCCTGCCATTGCTTGTAGCTCATAATTGTAGGATCGCTTCACCCATCCCTGGTTCGAATCGGAGAAATATTGAATTAACGACTCTGTATGTTATGTTTCAGCATTACAATTAACGCCTTTATGTCCCTCAACTCTGCAGTCTCAACTGCTCAGGTTATTCTAGATCATTAGTAAAATAGATTGACAGTAATTGTTTCGCTTTTTATTTTGTATTTCCACCACATGACAAGCCTATTGCATTTTTGGAATACGAAAACTGATATTTAGGTATTCAATTACATTCAATTGATTTAGTCTTCTTTAGGTGAAATACTAATCTCTCTCTCTCTCTCTCTCTCTCTCTCTCTCTCTCTCTCTCTCTCTCTCTCTCTCTCTCTCTCTTGATTAGTGGCTCAAAGTTATATTACAAATCATAGAGTGGTGATTGCTGTGTGGACTACAAATATTTTCATTTGTTCAATTTTTCTTAGCAATTAGTGGATTATGTAGAAACCTTTATACACCAGAATAATCAAAAGCATTTTATCCCATGTTGTTTGTATGATAAACAATGGCATTCAATCAAAATTATAAAAAAAGAATAAATTTCTTTTTTTCACAACAATAATTGTATATATAGTGATTATTTCGAGAACATTGTTCAGTTTACTAGAGTTTTCCCTAATTTTTCATCACCACTATATTTAGGTTGACGACTAATTTTTCCCATTATATACACACATCCATTCAACCTTCCTGTCATTAGATTATTTCAATTGTTTCTCCCTTTTCAAGGGTACAATTTTCATTATCCTCATTCTAGTAATGTCAAATTACCAACTGATGTAGAGAGACAAACAGACTAACACATGTATACATTACATATACATACACACATATATGTATGTATTTATGTATGCATATATATATATATATATATATATATATATATATATATATATATATATGTACATATATATGTTTATATATATGTATATATATATATATATATATATATATATATATATATATATATATATGTACATATATATGTTTATATATATGTATATATATATATATATATATATATATATATATATATATATATATATATATATATATATTATATATATATATATATATATATATATATATATATATATATATATACATATATATGTATATTATATATATATATGTATATTATATATATGTATATATATATATATATATATATATATATATATATATATATATATATATATATATATATATATATATATATATTATATATATATATGTATATTATATATATATATATATATATATATATATATATATATATATATATATATATATATATATATATATATACATATAAAACAACGAATGCAGCTGGTCGAGGTCCACTGTAGGACAAAAATCTCAGACGTACTTGTTCTTTTTTGGGTGTAAACCAGTTTTCATTACCAATCTGGCCAACTGCGGATTGGTGATCAACATGCTGTCCAACTGCGTATTGGTGATTGTCATTGTCATATCTCATTGCGCCAATGTCGAACCTACATTAGGGCATTATCGTTTGCTTCTCTGAGATCTTGATCTTGGGAACGAGGCCCCAGTGGGCACCCTTGTACGATGTTTTCCATTGTTTATGGTGTTGCCCCACATGGGCATTCTTGGTTTGTGGCTGATCCCTATTTATAGCCATTACCTCTAGTTTTGCCCACTTGTACCACTGCTTCTTTTAGGGTTGCCCAGTCTTTCCTGGTGAGTGATGTTCCGTTGGGCAGGCCCTTGTTTGGGCTGGGCAGGGCCTCATTGGATGGACATTACTGATTTTCCGCTTCTTCTCTAGCCTGTGAACAGCTTCCCCGATTGGTTCTAGTCCATCCTCTGCTGTGAAGCTTTTGCGGGATTTTTGTCATTGTCTTTCTTCCTGATGATAGTGGAGTGGATGCCTATGGTCATTAATTTGTTTATTATTTTTAGTTTTTGCTAGAGTTTCTCATCAGTTATAGGGTGGTTGATACTGGCTTTTTTATATAAAGATGGTAGAGGTGTTGACTTTAGGATACCAGCAATAATCCGACAGGACTTGTTTAGCTCTGGATCTCCTTTATGCGCATGTCATGATGTTGCCCCCACTGGTGCACAGTACTCTGTAGTAGAGTAACAGAGTGCTAGGTCGTTTTGTGGGAGAGCCTCAGGATCTGTTCCCCAGCTGGTGTTGTTTATTTTGCTGAGAAGGTTGTTCATAGTTTCAACTTTGTTTGCTTTTATTTGTGTACTTTTTAATGGAGATTGTTCTGTCAAAGGTAACACCTACGGGCGATTTCCAATTTTTTTTGTAGCCCCATTTGCCTGATGATTGTTCAAGTGGAAGGCACTCGCCTGTGGTTTCCTTGGATTGGCATTGATGTGCCACTTTTTTGTAGTAGGTGGAGGGGGTACTCATGACGTTTGGCAGTCTTTTGTCGATGGTGGTGAGGGAGGCTGATTGTGTAGAAATGCCAAGGTCATCTGCATATATGTACCTGCGGAGGTTCTGGTACTGTGGCTGACCATTTGTATTGATATTAAATATCATCGTTACAAGCACTGACCCCAGTGAAAGGGCGTTGTTCTGTACCCTCCATTTCCTTTTCCTTCAATCTATTTCTACGAAGATTATCAGAT
>NC_090741.1:79475868-79483368 GCF_036898095.1 Palaemon carinicauda | reverse complement strand
TAGATTCTTGTCGCACTTGTCTACTTTAGAGCTTTACAAATTGTTGGACAACTGTACCCTTTCATTTTAGACTTTTGTATTCACATTGTTGTGAAGAATTGAGGTATCAAATCATGTTGTGGATATGATAACAAAAATTTGAATCTTTACGGTATTTATTTCGTATCTTTCATCATCTTCATGCATGACTTATCTTTTAACAAATGGCACAAGTCTTCACGGTTATTGCGTGTATTTTGTTCATTCCTTTTTTTTCAGTTCTTGGCTCCAGGAGGAATGAATTTGTATTCTTTCTTACATTTCATAAACCTTGTATTAAAGTTCAGCGGATCTATGATCTCTTATACTTCCATCAGACTAATATTATCCCAGATATTGATTCAATACTCTCTTATTGTAATCAGGTAATAAATTATTATATCGTGGAGCGAGTGAGACTTGTAACATCATCGGTGTGTAACATAAATTGGAAAGTGCGGGATATATGAGGTCTGAATATTGATAAATTTTATTTTAGGCTTGAACTTTATATCAAGTCTGAGATCGATTTATTCCAGATCCACAAGACTAAGGCAAGTTATGATACACTTTGAAAATTTATTTTTAGTTAAATTTTTAGCTTATGAATTTGCCTTTTAACATATGAAATAGACGTGACATAAACAATATTCAGACGAGTAGAAGTTATATTAAGTTGATTGCATCATAATCATTCTTTATTTATAATATGTTTTGAATTTTCATTCAGTATTCTTGAATAGTTCATAGTTTATTATTAAGATTTTTACTAGTTCTATATATGTTTTCATTCTCTTATTTTAACACGTGGATTTATCCTGTTGCTCTTGAATGGAAAATTATGTATTTATAGTAGTAATTATGATGATAAGAATAATAATAGTAAATAATAATAATAATAATAAAAATAATAATAATAATAATAATAATAATAATAATAATAATAATAATAATAATAATAATAATAATAATAATAATAAAGATGGTAGTTATAATGCTGATGATAATGATAATTATGGTGATAAATTGTAGAAACCAGGCAGCTTTTATTCTCTCTTATATAATTACCAAAAATCCGTACCGAGCTACGTTCATATAACGGTTTAGCATAAAATCTCTTTGTGCAATCTGCGTCCAAATTATTTTTAGCTGAACACTGATAAAACTTTTTTTCTCTCTTTCAGCTCCTGATCTTGGGCAGATCTGCTAATGATAAAGTCTGGCGAATACAGAATCGGACGAACATGGAATTATTATTATTATTATTATTATTATTATTATTATTATTATTATTATTATATTAATGCTATTGTTGTTGTTGTTGTTGTTATTATTAATAGCAGCAGCTATTATTATTATTATTATTATTATTATTATTATTATTATTATTATTATTATTAAGATGTACGGTTTAGGAAGCAATATCACCAGATGTTTCAGGCGTCAATGTCCATTTTGGTTGTAGCGCCAGACCTAAACAACCAACAACCAGTCACTAAGATTTATTAAGCCTCTGATATGTAAAACCTCTATTAACTTCATGATTTCCTTTTGATAAATATGTACAGTTGAAGACAGAAATTCCTGGCCCTACGTCCTCTGAGGAAATGAACCGTATCACACCCTTACTCCGCGGTGAGTAACCAAACAGGAATAAGGGTGTGAATGGGTGCACTTCCTCAGAGTGAGGTATGCCAGGAATTCTTGTGTCCAACTGTACAAGTAGAGATTGACTAACAGAAAAAGTAGATATATTTTTCATTGGTATTATTTAACTCGCTCTGATGTTTTATTATTATTATTATTATTATTATTATTATTATTATTATTACTTGCTAAGCTACAACCCTAGTTGGAAAAGCAGGATGATATAAGCCCGGGGGCTCCAACGAGGAAAATAGCCCAGTGAGGAAAGGAAACGGAAAAATATATTTTATGATTAACAACATTGAAATACATATTTTCTCTATTAACTATAAAAACATTGAAAAAACAAGAGGATGAGAAATATGATAGAATAGAGTGCCCCAGTTTATCCTCAAGCACGAGAACTCTAACCCAAGACAGTGGAAGCCCATGGTACAGAGGCTATGTCACTACCCAAGACTAGAGAACAATAGTTTGATTTTGGAGTGTCCTTCTCCTAGAAGAGCTTCAAAGAAGTTGGTGCCTTCACTTGATCCATTTCTACTAAAAAAAATCAGTTATCAGTTAACCCCACGTTTTACACCAACGTTGGATATTTAGAATTTTCAATTTATTCCTTTTTTTTTTATTTTCTGGTCTTGTTAAAACTGTTTTCCATCATCGGTTTAGGTCTACCCGAGAATTCTTAAATTTTTATCATGCTTAGTGTAGAAAATTGTATTTTCTTGCTAATTTGCTCATTTCTGAAGTACAAATAAAAATTCCTTCGAAAGTAATCGGGTCAAAAGAAAAGCCAGTAGTAATGGTAGCGTTGATATAATATTGTAATAGGATCTACTGTGGGGGTATGAAATTAGTGTATGTGTTTTTTTAATAGTTTTCTTTAAAATGCATAAATTTCTTATATTTGTGATGGATGTGGGGTTTCTTTACATGCTTTGCAAGGAAATGCTTGTATTGGGGATATTTCAATATGGCTTAAGATGGAGAAATTATAATTTTCAGTTAGAATTTCTTGTTTTTAATTTTTACAAGTTACCTAAAATTGCTAATTTCCAATTTCTCCCATCAAAATTTACCTCGTGATTTGCATGTCAATGAGTGTATAATGGGAGAGAGAGAGAGAGAGAGAGAGAGAGAGAGAGAGAGAGAGAGAGAGAGAGAGAGAGAGAGAGAGAGAGAGAGAGAGAGAGACAATGGCATTCGACTTTTTATTGTATCATTGTATGCTTGGGATTTAATCGTGGAACTGTCGTACCAGTCCAAGTAAAAAGCTTAATTATATAATATATTTTAATCACATTACCTGAATCATTCCTTTCTAATTACCATATGAGGTGGATACTGTCCTTACTTTAGTTGTATAAGATATTCTAATAACAATTGCCAGAACCATATGTCCCTAATTACCACATGTGGTGGATTCGCTATCCACCAGAAATATTTTTTTTCCAAGATTTTGGATCTCAACCCGCATGCGATAGAAAGGATTTTCTTTCCTAGGGTGTTGGGTTAACATAACTTCTTGAGGCAAGGAGGAGTTTGAACTCTTCAGGAATCCGGACTTCCTCTTTTATTTCCTGAATACTGTCTTTTTCGAATATAAAACATAAAGTTACCGATTTGAACAATTTCAATGGAATAACTGAGTTCTTGAAAAAAATGTTTCTTCCGAAGATTAAACAAAGTTTACAATTTGAAAAACTTCAATTGATTAACTTATTTCCTGAAAAATTTTTCTTTTGAAGATTAAACTTAACGAAAGAATTTTACCATTAAACCTTGTGAAACCATTATGACTATTCAGATCCTTTCGGAAACTATGTTGAATGATGCCCCATTAAGTGTAGTTTGAAACTTTAGGTCAAGCAATATTAGGATAAGAAATGACACTGAGTTGCAGATTCCTGGTTGAGTCTCAAGCTGGGTGATAATGTAAATTAGGACCGCCATCGGTTGACGAAGCACATGTGTGTCTTAGTAAAGAGGTTTGGTGTAATAAATTTCCTAAGTAATAAGTAAAGTTTTATTGTGAAACATAATTCCGAAATAAAAATTCTTTGAATATTGGTGGATAAACAAAATTTTTCATTTTAGCCTAGGCTATGTTGATAAGATATAGGAGAGCCTTTTTACATATACAGAATGGCTACTAATTTTGATTTCATATCATTCTTATCGATATTTTTGTTAAGTATCTAAAATTGTTAGATGTACTATGTAGAAACAAAGACAGCTTTTTAAGTTATTAGAATATAACAGATGCACATTTCGATTGTTTTATTTGTAGCAGGGAAAATTAACTTGATCGAGTGACAGCGCCTTAACAATTTCTGTTAATTTTTGACAAGTTTATAGTGCAATGACGAGTCTTGCTGCAATAACGTTGACAGAAAAATGAGATTTTAGCATTAGGCTTAAATGATAAGAGTAGTAAGAGAAAAAAGATCAAAATAACGGGCTTTTCTTGGCTTGTAATAAAGTAGTAATCAATAGTGACAGTCATGGAAGGTGACTGCATGAAATTGTCGTAATAGAATGGCTCCATGAAAATCATATCACTAACATTAGGTTATATAAGAAGGTATTATTTATCTATCATGATTAGAACCTCTTCATTAACATTTCTGCTTCTTTACATTGTCTACTTAAGATCTGAGCTTTTGAAATACTAAAGTTTGCTAATGCTGTTTGGTTTTCCAATTAGATTGATCTTTCGATAATTCTGGTAAACGCCTTGAGATCCATGTCATTTGCTATAATGACTCATTTCAAGTCAATTCTTAATTGAATAAATTTATCGCTTATCAGATGTATAAAAAGGTATATTACATCATATTTTGGTTGACGGAGCGAGACAGATCGACAGACATACCGACCAAGAGAGAAAGGAGATTAAATATGAAAAAAAAAAATGTGCTAGTCTCGTTCATAATAATTAAATTCAACCGAGTACTTTTTGAAGATAGGTTTGAAAACGTAGTGAGGCATAAGCATAAACTTGCTCCCCTTTTGGAGAGTAACTCTCTAAAGTATGAAAGACAAATTTGAACTATATTTTGCGGGAAATAGTAGTTTCTATTCCTCACTGTTCTGTTTTTCATTTTTTTTTTCATTCGTCAATTATGATCATCCCTTCTCACTCTCCTATTAATAAATCCAGATTTTTACTTTTATACATCTAACATTCAAGGCACGATTGATTTTATCATTCCGTTGTAAACTTTTGTATTGTCTAAAAAATAATTTTCCCATTGCAAGGATTTTTATCCACAAGTAGCCAGAGTACTTAATTTAATCTAACCTAATATAGACTGACCTAATATAACCTAACTTAATAATATCTAGGAAGATTAATATGGGGTTAACAATATGAACTAAAATTTATTCATAAAGGGTTTTGAAGCTAGATATAACATTTTTATATCGTACCCTTTTGGCGAAAATGTAGTCACATTGAGAAACATTTTCCCAGCATTACCTAAATTACAGAAATATTACAGATGTGAAGGCTACCTTAATGAGTGTGGATTACATATGAAAAGATTCATAGCTGTAAAGTCCTATAGTCGCTCAGAAATTCAAATTTTTATATTTTAGAATTTATAATTAGAAAATACCAAATTAGTTTATAATCTCATCTACTTAACCTTTGATATTGGGAGGCAGCCTTCTAAATTAAACCTTTTTATTCATAACGAATTTTCAACCAAATGGTTCCACATTCAATTATAACCTAACTCTAGATTTAATTATTCCCACCAATTTCAGACACTAATCTTCTTTTTCGCTTTGCACATTAAAGTATTTCAGTGATAGGTAGTAGGACAGGGTACCGGGTACACGTTGAGATACGACTGCTATAAAGTTATGGTGTCCCTTGACTGGCCAGGTAGTAATACATTGAAACCTTTTCTCTGGTTATGGTTCATTTTCCCTTTGCCTACTCATACACTGAATAGTCTGGCCTATTCTTTACATATTTTCCTCTATCCTCATTCACCTGACAGCACTAAGATTACCAATCAATTCTTTTTCACCCAATGGGTTATATACTGCACTGCAATTGTTCAGTGGCCACTTTCCTCTTGGTAAAGGACTCTTTTGCTATGGTAAGCAGCTCTTCTAGGAGAAAGAAACTCCAAAATCAAACAATTGTTCTCTAGTCTTGGGTAGTACCATAGCCTCTGTACCATGGTCTTCCACTGTCTTGGGTTAGAGTTCTCTTGCTTGAGGGTACACTCGGGTCCACTATTCTATTTTTTTCTCTTCCTCTTCTTTTGTTGAAGTTTTTATAGTTTATATTGGAGATATTTATCGTAATATTGTTACTGTTCTCAATATATATTGTTTTCCCTTGTTTAATTTCCTCACTGTGCTATTTTCCTTGTTGGGCCCCCTGAGCTTATAGCATCCTGCTTCCCCAAATAGGGTTGTAGCTTAGCAAGTAATAATAATAATAATAATAATAATAATAATAATAATAATAATAATAATAATAATAATACTAATAATAATAATAATAATAATTAATAATTAACAATAATACTGAGGCTGTTTTCTAACCAGACGTAATTCAACCGGTGTTAATCTTAATTATACTTCCCTAACTAATCAGAACCAAATAGTATAGTCGGAATTCACTATTGGTTTGTTCGTCTCCTAAAAAGGAGGACCGATTTTTATTAAATGATACAAGATATGATTCCACTGAAGTCTCTTGTAACAGAAAAATGTAGCCCGTGTTAATTAACATTTATTTTTTAATCATATATTAGATATTAATATATTTAAATATCAGAAGTTATTTTCAAGACCATTATGTTGTATAAAATGTAACAGTATATCTTTAATATATTGAATTTGTCATATTATGATGGCCATGAAAGAAATATAAAATAATTTAGTATCTACAGCTTTCGGATTTCAACATTACTAGACCATTTTTGTCTCCGAAAGAGTCTGAATCCTATTTGGAATATGTGTCCCAGAATCTACTTGTGAAGGTAATTGAAAGAGTTAATCCCTTTTTATTTACAACATTTCATAAGTAGATTAGAGAATATAAATTCTTGAACTCGTCAGCCCACACAAGTGTTAACAAATGAATAACCAGGTGACCCAATTGTTCAGTGAACTGAATTATTATGCATTTGAGTTGTAGTGGTTTGTTCTGTACCTGTAACATCTCTCTCTCTCTCTCTCTCTCTCTCTCTCTCTCTCTCTCTCTCTCTCTCTCTCTCTCTCTCTCTCTCTCTTCAGAAATATTATGTTTTGCCCTTTATGCTAAGAAATAATCACCCGTGTCTCGTAAGTTACTCTCATAAGAGTTAAAAATCTTTTTATGATGCATTAAAACGTTTAAATTTTGTTACACTTGAAAAAAAATCCGTAATTTTGATCGGAAATTCTCCGTGAAAATATATGGTTCTCAGACGTTTTTCAGTAAAATAAAGGCGACCGTAATTTTTACCCTACTTTGTTATCAATTTCACGGATTAGTGACGTTAATTTCACTGCTTAACCTGAATATATCCGTTTTAAAACGGGACATGACTGTCAAAATTCCTTCCAGGATATTATTATTATTATTATTATTATTATTATTATTATTATTATTATTATTATTATTATTATTATTATTATTATTATTATTTTTCTTTTTTTTAGGGGTGGGCGAAATCTTAAGTGTCGGTATTCTTTTTATAGGTAAGCTCAACCCTCTCTTTTTCTCAATATTGATTATTACTGTGGTGGGATGAGGGGGAGAGGAATTCAAGTAGGTCATACCCATCCGGTCGAATAATAGATGTATGTATAAATTATTTAACATAC
>NC_090741.1:79458259-79475368 GCF_036898095.1 Palaemon carinicauda | reverse complement strand
ACCTCTTCAGACATCATTTATGTACAGTCCCGGTGAGAGAAAACGAGAAACGTTTTTATTTTCTTTACCGGTGTAAAGGATTCAAGCTATCCCCGGTAACTGTAATCCGGATTCAGATTACCGTGGAGGTAGTTTGAAACCAGTTTCAAGCTACCCCCCCCCCCCCCGCCCCTGTTTTCAAGTTACCCCCCTCATCGAAATAGAAAATAATCTATGTGACAGTGCACATATGCGTCATGCATTTATCGCCAACTTCGCAGTAATAGAAAAAAGTTTATTTTCGTATTTCAGAAAAAGAATTATTTTCTTATATCTCAAAAAGATGCCATTCATGTGCTTTAGGTGCATGAGTTTCACGCGGCAATGTGCTTGGAGAAATGGACACAAAATTCCACAACGAGATCTGTATTTTGTTGCTATACTCTTTCAAATTTACGAAGTTTGAGATGTACTTAAAGACAAAAACACACATGCCATATTTCCGAGATTGTGTTTCGAAAATAAAGAGAAAAGGGTGCAATTTTATAGTTATAATTAAGGCCATTACTTGAACTTTAATTCTATAAAAACTCAACTTCAACTTGTTATTGTTTTGTAACATTATTCAGTCGTACTCTAAAGAAAGGAGACACAAAATTGCCACTTTTTGGATATAGTTTCTCAAGTCAGCGATGGACATTCATTAATCGGCTTTCGTCAGAAAGTATCCCTTATTAACCCTCCTTTCCTTGCGGGTAGGTAATGGCAGGAACCACCTGCAACGAAAGTTACACTAAGATGTAGGGGGGAGAGAGAGAGAGAGAGAGAGAGAGAGAGAGAGAGAGAGAGAGAGAGAGAGAGAGAGAGAATTATAAACGCTGTAACAGAGATGCTTCAAAGATTATAGCCAATCAAGGGAGACACAAACAGCACCATAAGCCTTTCGTCAGCCAGAATGGAAGGTCATTCATCCCCATACAGAGCAACAGTAGGGATACGATACCTAATTATTATTATTATTATTATTATTATTATTATTATTATTATTATTAGCCAAGGTGCAACCCTACTGGGAAGGGAAACAAATAAGGAGAAAGAAATAAAGGAAAGATATAAAGTTAGAATACAAAAATAACAAGAAGGCAATTGGGTATTGTATCATTAAAGAAATTTTTAAAGCAAACTGAAATCAAGAAAATATAGTGATCATGTTGATATGCCAACAAAAATAATAAATATATTGTAAGAGACGATATGACAAAAGAAAACAAAGAAACATTTCGGCTGTGGGCTACGGAGAAGAATTTTTTTTTTTTTTTTTTGATAGGTGCTCGATTCCCAAAGGAAATTACTACAAAAATTTAGTGAGGTGAGAAGGTATACTACGAAGTCGAAAATATGGCGCCGTGTGTTTTTGTCTTTAGAAACACCTTGAACTGTGTAAATTTAAGAGAGAAAAGTCTTCCAAGATTGGCTTTTTCGTTTTCCGAAGCCATTTTGGGTACTTGGTGTTCACTACGTAGACATAGATGACATCGAGGTTGTCCGATTTCCGTTCAGCAGCCATATTGACGACTTTTTGGACAAGTGATGCTGTGATTGAGTTAACCTGGATTTATATACACCCAAACACAACAGAGATCAGTGGCTTACTACCGCTTACAAGATAATCGGATAAAAAAGGGGGTTTGATTTGCGGCCCAAGGACGAGAAATGGTCATTGTAACTATCGTTCCCTGTGTGGTCATCCCGATGAATTAAGGAACGCTAGACTTATGTGCACTAGTATTATACATCATGCAAATTTACTCACTGAATATGTCTTAAGTTCGTTTTTGAAAAAAAAAAAAAAAAAAAAAAAAAAAAAAAAAAAAAAAAAAAAACACATAAAGGATAGCCGTATCGACCGTGCTTTTATCACTGTACCAGTAAAATAATCGCAAAGAAGAACTAAGACGATAAACTGATAAATACATGACATCAATAAATTCTACAAATAGAGGAAACCGTACATGTATAGACATGTAACCTAAAAAATTTGTGTTGACTCTGATCAAAAGCAACTGATTAATATTTATAAATGTTGAGATACTACGGAAAAACAAGGGGGTTAGTCTGAAACCAGGGGGTAGCTTGAAACCGGCTTCAAATTACCCCCGGGGTAGCTTGAAACCGGTTTCAAGTTACCACCCAGTAGACTTAAACCCGTTTTCAAACTGCCGGGGGGTAAGATTTGGAGGGGGTAATTTGAAACCGGTACACCGGTGATAGAAAACGAGAAGCGTCTAGAAAACATACAATCTGAGGAATCCTCTGACTGGGAATTATTACTTTGCCATGTCTTACTTAATCCATTTCCGAAGCTCTTTCCTTTTCCATACTCCCTACATTGCTGTGGCCCTTTCTAGCCTTTATTCTTCACCAGTTTCCTTCTCCTCTCTACCCATCATTGTCAGGAATAACATTTATCACGAAATGTTGAGGCAAATCCCCTTACTGAAGACATCGAGACTGCAGACAAAATATATTTTCTATTGTTAATAGGGAAGAACATTTCAAATATATAGGTGTTCTGGAGCCTGATATTCGTTTATGTTAAAGATTCTTTCTCACTCTGCTTAATTTGCGTTTATATTTACATATTTGGAGGTATGGGGTTCTGAGACCATTCCTATCTCGGCATAGCAATCGGATACTTCTTAGCTATTTAAATGTTTGATGGTTATAAAGAATCTCTCTCTCTCTCTCTCTCTCTCTCTCTCTCTCTCTCTCTCTCTCTCTCTCTCTCTCTCTCTCTCTCTCTCTCTCTCTCATTATTATTTTCTCTTTATAATTCTTCTTTCGTGTTGAATTCTCTTATTTTTACTTTGGACTCTGTGGAAAAATAGTGACGCAAGATATTCTTACCTATTGAATTCAGGTTATCTGAATCGATTCGTGTCAACCAATCTTCAAGAATGAAATCGGCTGTGCTTTTGGCAGTTGCAGGAGTAGGGTCTTAGGAAGGGTTTAATGCATCTGCTATGATTGCTTCCCAAATCCAATTATACCTGAGAATCAGATAGCATAGATTAGAAAGAGGGAACTGGTGTGTTTTTTAATGATACAGTTTATTCGAGGGGGTTAAATTTGTTTTTCTTTTACCCTGCTATTTGGCATTTATCTTATGATAAACATTGTTAGATAATAAATAACTTGAATGAAAAGATGCCTGTGTTGGTGTTGCTGTGTTCATTATCCGAGACCTGATGATTTTGGAACGATGTTTTCTATATATAATCGAATCAATACGCATACTAAATATTGTACGGGAAATACCACATTAAGTTAACAAGGACAAGGCGGGAAAATAATTGATTATTGGAACAATAGAGGTTGAAATATATTGTAATGTGAGAGAAGGGAATTTTCTAAGTATTCTTTATTGGCAGGAATTTTTCCAAGCCCTCGTGATTTTCACATTAGGTGTAAGAAAGTTTATTTATTATTTTACATCACTGATTTCTTGCAAAAGGGTCTTAAGTAACGTTAAACATCCACTGGCAAATATACCTAACAAGAAATTATCAACCTTCTACGCAATAAGAGGAAATTACTTTTGATATACAAACCTTTTCGTTAGATATCTCATAACATCCGTAGTCTGCCTATGGATAGCTTAACTCTATATCAAACCTCACCATCAACTTTAAATATTAAACCTCTCAACCCACTTGAAAAAAGAATTTAATTTCAAAGGTCACAATCCACTAAAAAGCAGAATTCTATTTCAAAGCTTACAATCCATTAGAAAGCATAATTATTTCAAACCTCACAATACATTAGAAAGTAGAACTATTTTAAAGCTCACAATCCATTAGAAAGCAGAACTATAGTAAACCTTTCAAGTCGGTAGAAAGCAGAACTTTATTTTGAATCTCACAATCCATTTGAAAACAGAACTCTTATTTCAAATATCACAATCAATCAGAAAGCAGAACTTTTTTTAAACATCAGGATGCACAATGCACTATGAACCAGAACTCTATATTTCAAAGCTCACAATCAACTAGAAAGCAGAGCTAATATTTCAAATCTCTCAATTAATTAGAAAGCAGAACTATTTTAAACCTCACAATTCCATATAAAGCAAAACTCTATTATGAACCTCACAATCCATTGGAAAACAGATCTCTATTTCAAAGCTCACAATCCACTAGCATGCAGAACCATTATTTCAAACCTCATAATCAACTAGAAAGCAGATCTATTTTAAACCTCACAATCCACTAGAAAGCAGAAGTCTATTTTGAACCTCACAATCCATTAGAAAACAGAACTCTATTTCAAGGGTCGTAATCCAACCTCACAATCAATTATAAAGGAGAACTATTTTAAATATCACAATCCACCAGAAAGCAGAACACTTATTTCAAAACTCATAGTCCACTAGAATGGAGAACTACAGGTTTAATTCACACCTCACAATTTAGTAGAAAGCAGAACATTTATTTCAAGCCTCAAAATCCATCAGAAAGGAAAACTATTTTAAATTTTACAATCCACTAGAAAGCAGAACTCTATTTTGAACCTCACAGTCCATTAGAAAGCAGAACTCTATTTCGAACCCCACAATTCTTTAGAAAGCAGAACTTTATTTCGAACTTCACAATTCTTTAGTAAGCAAAACTCTATTTCGAACCTCACAATTCGTTAAAAAGCAGAACTTTATTTCGAACCTCACAATCCATTAGAAAGCAGAACTCTATTTCGATCCCCACTATCCATTAGAAATAAGACCTCAATCTCAAACTTGACAATTCCCTTAAAGGCAGAACTTTCATTTATAAACTCGACAGGTTTTCCAAGGTCAAAATTACTGGAAGTTTATCAAAACATCATTCTTAACTTCCAGGACCCTTACTGACTGAGAATTATCCCTCCATCTCCTTGTTAAAAGTTATTTTGTGGCTTTATTACGTTTCCCATTATAACTAGATTACTTCCTCCTTATCGTCACACATCCTATTGGATATCCTCTTTTTCCCCATCTTCTATCCTTCTGTACCTCCATCGCAGCCTTGCAATTGGATACCCTTTTTTAATCGACATCCTCTCTGGACTTCCTATGCCACTCATCATATCTACCCTCTTACTCATATATTCGTCCAGCACGTACATGGCATCCTACCTATTGGGCGCCCTTCACATTCGTTCGTATGAATTATTGCTGGACCTTCATGGAATTCGTCTCATTGGAAACTTTTCTCATTTTTCCTTGTCCTCAACGTATTGGTCTCATTGGAAACTTTTCTCATTTTTCCTTGTCCTCAACGTATTCGTCTCATTAAAAACTTTTCTCATTTTTCCTTGTCCTCAACGTATTCATCTCATTAATACGCTTATTTTTAATCCTTCAATAGTCCTCCCTACCTTATTCTTTTTTCCCCAATGGGTATCCCTTTTATTCCTCATATATTTTTCTCATTCCCTATTGTTTTCCAGTCCTATTTGGAACTTATTTTTCATTCCCCTGTAGCCATCAGAGACGAAGATAACCTACTTCGCATTAGGTACACTTCCTTTTATCCTCTTGTATTCTCCGTCCCTTCGTTGCATTCTATCGGAAATCATACTTTTTTTATCTTTTCTATCTCTCCCACGCGTTCGTCTTATCCTAGCTATTAGATACACATACTTTCAACCTTCTCCTCTCAGCCATCACAGCCGTAGATCACCGAAAACGCTGGATATTTATAAGAGGCTTCACTACTGATGCTGCTGAGAATGGAAAGCAAATTGTTTTTTTTTCCACATATATCTCATAGAATGAAGGGAAATTCTAAACATTTGTTGAAATTTAAAAATGAAGCTCGATGGTAATTCATATTTATCTATTTCCTTCGATATACTTTATATGCTTTATTTTATTGTAAATGTTCATATAGAATATATATATATATATATATATATATATATATATATATATATATATATATATATATATATATATATATATATATATATATATATATACTGTATTTTGGGGGAGGAAATTGTGTATGAAGAATCCAGGAATTGATCGAATCATGATTTTTACGCTTTTGTGATCATATTTAGTTAGTTGTGTCATGTCCATTGTGCAGTTGTTTGATTGCAGAGTTTTACGGAGGTTGGTTAGCAAAAATACTTGAATACTGACTAGACTTTTATTATAAAAATAGGAAACTAAAACTGTTAGAATATGTCTTGGAGTGGAATTTTCTAAAAATATTATACTGGAAACGTAATTTATGTGATAAGTTATTGGACGATAGATCTTGGAAGAACAGGGATAAGTCAAGAAAGATACAGCTAGAAATTCAAAGAAAAATACTTAAATAGCTTTATGTCAGTAGGGATGCCTTCTTTGAGATAATTCAAGATAGTTTGGCAAAATGAAAATACTCTCTCTCTCTCTCTCTCTCTCTCTCTCTCTCTCTCTCTCTCTCTCTCTCTCTCTCTCTCTCTCTCTCTCTTGTATAGCTACAAGTTTTCGTGAATAGTCGGTGATTAGTTTGAGGTTAGAAAAGTGGGATAAAACATCGGCATAGAATAGTTATCTTGTGAATTACTTAAAATCTAATCAAGATGGCTATGTACAATACAGGCAAAGCTTGGAGAGACATCGCTGGACTCAGCAAAAGTAAATTCCATGAGTTGGCGAAACAAGAGCTTGACCGTCTGATAACAGAGGTCACTAGTAACTCCAACCAGTGTGACGGAAAAATATTCGCAGACATATTGAAACATTACGATCCAATAAACTGGAGCAAATTTGCGGAAAACATCAGCAAAATAATAGAAGAAATTCCAAAGAAGATCCAAGTGATAAAGAGACTTATAAAGAAAGTTTACATCAATCAACATATTCCATCAAAGAACAATAAGAAGTGCAATATGGTGAATATGCTGATTGATGCATTGGGAAAAAGAATGCCAAAATGGTGCAATACATGTAAGATATGGTATTCCATTAATAATCCTCAACAATTGATTAGAATATGTGATGCCTGCCATGTTACAACACACCCTACATGTGCTGAAATACAGCGAAAAAAAAAAAAAAATAAAGACACAAAGGTATTCTGCTCAACATGCTTAGTCTGGATAGAGAATATAATTAAGACGAGACTAAATCTGCAAATAGTTGAAGATAAAGAAGAGGAAGAAGAAGAAGAAGAAGAAGAAGAAGAAGAAGAAGAAGAAGAAGAAAAGAAGAAGAGAAAAATGAACAGGATATGTGTAAGTATGCAGAGGAAATAATTGATGTAACTTATGCCATCCAACAACATACTTATGAAGAAATAAATTATCAGATGGAAACAAATAATAGACCCAAGAGACTCTACCCGGACCTACATACTTTTAGGGAAGAGCAAGAACAAGAGAAAAAAAGAAAAGAAAGATATCGTCTGCTATTTGCTGAAAAGAGGGAATTGCAAATTTGGCGAAAGATGCTACTACAAGCATCCAAAGATGTCATAATTATGAAATATATGGTAAATGTGCATATTTAGACGGATATGGAGACGAATTCAGAGATCTCCATCCAAAAATATGCAAAAACCTAAAAGAAGGAAAAGGATGCAGTTTCAACAAAAAATGTCGATATATGCATCCTGCAACCATGAATGAAAGTAAGAAAACTCAGCAAACTGAAAAGAAAAATGAAAACAAAAATGAAACAAAAAAGAAACAAAAAAGCAGGCCGTGTATATACCGCGCTATGAACCAAAAGCCCCAAGATATGAGGCCTTTCAACCCAAATATGCACATTTAGAGCCCAACTACAAAGAATACATCTATAATGCCAGGGGTTGGTGCAGATATGGGGATAATTGCAGGTATACACACAAAAATAAATATGAAGGCGAAAGAGCAAATATAATAGAAAAGATGGCTTTTTTAATGGCAAAATTCCGGGAAATGAAGAAAAGAACATCATATCAGAACAGGAAGGAAGCATGGGAAAATCCATATTATTACCAATATTAAATAATGGGGATGAAACACAAACCATAATAGTGATGAATGCACAGGGTTTAGTCACGAGTAACTCTAAAAGGAAAATATAGTTCTTAGAAGAACTAACCCAAATTGAAAAAATAGATATATTAAATATAAGTGAAACATAGTATTCCCAAGAGACTGGCAGTGATGACCAGATAAAGGGTTTCCAAACTTATAGATCATACAGAAAAAAATAGGAATCAAGGGGGAACCACAATATATGAAAGAGACATAAATCAAGGAAAAGTCTATGAAAAATACAACAACACAGAATGTGAATTGATTGCGGTAGAATTTGAATTTGAAAAACTAGTGAATATTGTAGTTTACAGACCCCCAAATACTAAGGAGTTTGACATAATAATAGAAAAAAATAGATGATATATGTAGAAACCATAAAGACTGGAATATACTCCTATCCAGAGATTTTAACTTTCCTTTCGTGGATTGGAAAGAACGGATAGAAGAAAGTGGTTGTATGTATACATATAAAAAAGAGAGTAATAGTAGCGCAGAATATAAGAGGCAATTTGAAAAGCTTCAAGATATGCTATTAGAACATAATATGCAACAAATAAACCATATTCCAACTAGAAATGTCCTAAATCTAGTATTTGTGAATGAGGTGAATTATGTTAAAGAAATAATAGTGTATAACACGGGAATTTCAGACCACACTGTCATAGAATTGATAGTCCATTCCAAAGCAAGTGATCGCAGAATCAATAAAAGCACAAAACTTTAGGAAGGATATGGAAAATATAATTTTTACACTAAAAATATAAAATGGTAAAAAATAAATGAAAAACTGAATAAAGAATGGAAAAATGTATTTGTAAGTGATAATATACAGGTAAATACGGACATACTGTACAAAATACTGGAGGAAATTGTTGAAAAATATGTACCGAAAAAAAAAAACAATAAACAAAAGACGTGCATACCAAGAGACAGAAGGATCTTATTTCAGAAAATTAGAAAGTGGAAGAAAAATCTTGCAAAAGAAAAAAAATGTGTGGAAAATGATGGAAATAAAATGTAAGATAGAAAATGCAGAACAAAAGATTATACATTCGAAAGAAAATGAAAAAGGGACTTAAAAGAAAGGGCACTTCAAAATATTAAAAGAAACCCCAAAGTACTCTACTCTTATGTAAAAAAGATGAATAAAGGGAGATTAGAAATAGGCCCTGTAAGAATTGAAGGACGGCTAACGAATGAAAAAAAGGAAATATGCAACATATTAGCAGAAAAATATAAGAGTGAGTTCACGCCAAGAATTGCGAATGAGAATAATGAAACAGAAATGAGAGAAGAAAATGTTGAATATCTAGCAGATATAGATATCAATGAAGCAGATATTGTCAAGGCTATAAACGAAATTAAAAATGGATCGGCAGCCGGACCAGATGGAGTTCCAGCAATTTTGTTAAAAAAAACTGCAAACACTATCGCGAAGCCGCTTCCAATACTGCTAAGACAAAGTGTAGATATGAGCAAGATATATGTTAAACATAAATTAGCTTATAGAACCCCTATCTTCAAAAGTGGATAAAGACTAGAGGCAAACAATTATATACCTGTTAGTCTAACATCACATATTATGAAAGTGTATGAGAGGGTAATAAAAAAAAAATAATGAACCATTTGGTTAAAAATAATTTGTTTAATATAGGTCAACACGGTTTTGTGTCTGGAAAAACTACACAGACCCAACTGATAGCACACTATGAAAACATATAAAAAAATATGATAAATGAAAAAGACACAGATGTGATCTATCTAGATTTTGCAAAAGCCTTTGACAAGACAGACCATAATATATTAGAGAAAAAAATGAGAAAGCATAAGATAGGAAAATGGGTAAAAGAATTCCTGCAAAACAGAAACCAGATAGTGGTTGCAAATGATGAGAAATCAGATGAAGCCCATGTAATATCTGGCGTGCCACAAGGTACGGTATTAGCTGCACTGCTGTTTGTTATTATAATCTCAGACATAGACTGTGATGTTGAAAACTCTGTAGTGAGAAGTTTCGCCGATGACACAAGAATAAGTAGAGAAATTACTTGTGATGAAGATAGGAACTCACTACAAAGAGATCTAAACAAAATATATGAATGGGCGGAGATAAATAGGATGGTATCTAACTCCGATAAATTCGAATCAATAAATTATGGAAACAGAGAAGGAATGGTATATGCATAGAAGGGACCTGATAATGAGACAATCACAAACAAGGAAGCAATTAAAGACCTTGGTGTAATGTTAAATAGGAATATGTTATGCAACGACCAAATAGCAACACTGTTGGCTAAATGTAAAGCAAAAATGGGAATGTTATTCAGACACTTTAAAACAAGAAAAGCTGAACACATGATTATGCTTTACAAAACTTATGTACGTAGTACACTCGAGTACTGCAATGTGATATGGTACCCACACTACCAAAAGGATATTGCGCAAATAGAGAGTGTACAAAGGTCCTATACTGCTAGAATAGAAGAAGTTAAGGACCTTGACTACTGGGAAAGACTGCAATTTTTAAAACTATACAGTCTTGAAAGGAGAAGAGAACGCTACATGATAATACAAGCATGGAAGCAAATAGAAGGAATTACTGAAAACATCATGGAGCTAAAAATATCAGAAAGAGCAAGCCGAGGTAGATTTATAGTGCCAAAAAATATACCAGGTAAACTAAGAAAGCGCACAGGACATTAATCCACTACGCATCAGCATCGATAATGCAGCGACTATTTAATGTGCTGCCAGCTCATCTAAGAAACATATCAGGAGTGAGCGTAGATGTGTTTAAGAATAAGCTCGATAAATACCTAAGATGCATCCCAGACCATCCAAGACTGGAAGATGCAAAATACACCGGAAGATGCAGTAGCAACTCTCTGGTGGATATACGAGGTGCCTAACACTGAGGGACCTTGGGGAACCGCCCCCCCCCCCCCCAAAAAAAATAAGGCAATAAGGCTCTCTCTCTCTCTCTCTCTCTCTCTCTCTCTCTCTCTCTCTCTCTCTCTCTCTCTCTCTGTAGGAGTACCGAGACAGAATCACTTGATACATTGAAGATGAAGAAACAAACTTTGTTTTTAAAACCAAATCCCTCGAGATTTGTAAATTTGTTTTTTTTCCTTCAGCTGAAATAAACAATTGGCTAAATATATTGAAGATATTATGAGCAATGCCACACACATTTGATATCAAGGACAGTTATTATTTTATGATTGAAATTTAGAATTGTGATGTCAACGACTAGTATTATTTATTTAATTAAAATAGTTCATATTGTTCTGTTTCCAGTAGTCGAATCTTAAAGAGATACGATCTGTACAGAGAATTGATGAGGACCAGCTGGGAGCTTCTTGCCAATAAAACTCTCATCGGTATCATGTAATTGAAAATCGTACCACTTCTTTATTTTGAATGTCAGGAATACCGTTCACTGTTGTAAACTCTCTCTCTCTCTCTCTCTCTCTCTCTCTCTCTCTCTCTCTCTCTCTCTCTCTCTCTCTCTCTCTCTCTCTCTCTAAGATTCTGCCATTGTCTACGCAGGAGAAATTGTATTTGTTTTCCATTGCAAATTTCCTCTCCGTTATACCTCTTGCCACTTGATCTGGTAACCTCCTCCTTTTTAGGGTGAATTCGTCTACTTGGGAGCTCGTTTTTGTCAGCGTTACTCGAAGAAGAAAATGGGCTATTCTCTAGGTATTCTCATCAGTGGACACTGAACTGCAAAACGCATGAGAAACAATAGATTTTTGAAACCAATTAACTTAGAATCAGATAGCAAAGATTAGGGAGGGGGAATGTTAAGGATTTTAACGTTGTAGTTTATACAAGACTGAAAAAAAAATATCGCTCAATCCATAATTTTATTTCGTCTGCAGAATCAAATTACCTTCATCCTTCACAAAATCATTTTCGTAGGGGTGCCTTTCTGTGCTTTCGCGAATTTATGTAGAATGTAGTCCTTGCATGTGTTTGTAGCCTTGCTAAACACCCAGGTATTGGAAAAGTTGAACCCTGTGTCACACATATGCAGTATATTTTACAGGCTGTAGCACCCGATGGGACCAAGTACAATGACAATTTTCATTGAAGTTGGGTGACTCTCCCTGTTAACTGATAAGTCAGACCTACCCAATCACTATCCAGCCAGGTAGTAAGTAGCACTGTAGACTTAAGTTGGGTGAGATGATTGCTATTAATTTTTTGTCTCTTGCTGGGGCAAGTGAAGTCATGGTTTATATAATGTATACATGTCAAAAATGAGGATGAGGAACAGAAAAACCATTCGTGACATATATACCACGATATAAATTTCTTTGTCGTTCTTTTATAATCTCACTTGGTATCTTTACTGCGCGAGTAGCCTATATGTCTCCATTGGAGTGTAAAATCTTTTCAATGTTTAACCTTTATATCAAAAACTGAAAAAAGGAGAAAAAACATTCCTTAACAAATCTTTGATTTTATAGAAAAAAATTTATACAAAAATATAACTCTGCTCGTAAACACGTATTTAGAAAACCCTTACCCTTTAAACATCAGTTTTCAAGCTTTTTTCTTAAGATGGTAGAGAAGAATTAATGCAATGAACAACAGCTGAGTCACGTTCCTCTGTATGAGGATTTCCTTTCAACCAGATGGACTTGGAACTTCTCAGCCTGCCATTTCCTTAGCACTATTATTTGTTGCTTCATTATGCAAATGGCATTGTAGGCTGTTGAACAAGTTCTGAGGATTTTTAGTTTGTCTTTATCAGTGAACACTATACTAGCCTGTCTGCTATCAGCTTCTGTGTTGATTACGCGATTATGCGAGGCATATATAAAAGCATGATTTGTAATGCAGTTACAAAATAGGATTAAGAAATTTTATATCTCCTACGTCTTTTATTCCATTTAATTTTTTTTCAAGATTTCATATTATCTACTATTTATGATGAGATTCAAATCAGAATTTGATGACATCTGCTGTTCTCACGTGAATAAATTTGTACATCGTCAAGAGGTAACGAGAGAGTAATATATCTGGCAATGTAAATTACATATTCGTCAATTGAGAGTTATGAGGAGATTCTTATCGAAGTAATGATGAAAAATAAGCCTCTGGACTCCATTAACTACTTGCATGAATAGTTTTTTAATTATGTTATCATAACCGTAAAGAAATGTCGAATAAAGGAAGAATAGAGACATTGTTATTATTGTAATTTACAGTATTGTATTATTATTATAATACAACTGAATGCTATAATGTATTATTTGTATTCAATTGTTGTTGGGGTACGCATGTGAATATTTTTTACAATCAATAGTTTAAGGATTTTATTGTCTGTGGAATACATGCGTATAAGCCTGACATACTGTATATAAATGTGTGTGTGGTTACACACAATCCATTTCACCACGTTAAGGTATGCCCAATTCGAAAGGGATATATATATATATATATAAATATATATATATATATATATATATATATATATATATATATATATATATATATATATATATATTTGTGTGTGTGTGTATGTGTGTGTAAACAAACCCCTTCACCATGTTAAAGTATATCCAATTCGAAATGAATATATACGTATATATATACATATATATATATATATATATATATATGTATGTATATATATATATATATATATATATATATATATATATATATATATATATATATATATATATATATATTGTGTGTCTGTGTGTGCGTGTGTATTGTTCACTACATATATATATATATGTATATATATATATATATATATATATATATATATATATATATACATATATATATATATGTATATATATATACATATATATATATAAATATATATATGTATATATATATATATATATATATATATATATATGTATATATATATATATGTATATATATATGTATATATATATATATATATATATATATATATATATATATATATATATATATATATATATATATATATATATATAATTGTGTGTGTGTGTCTGTGTGTGCGTGTGTATTGTTCACTACTTCTGATAACAAACATTAGATTAAATCATTACATTACAAGAAAATGTAATACATTTTCTTCTTGCTACAAATTTAGACATTCTAAATTCTTTTCTATTGTGTTCCTTGTCCCTCCCTTTCTCTTTCCTTTTAACATAGGCGTATTGAAATTTTTTTTATAATATTTTATTTTTGTCATCTTCCCCATCATTCTTCCCTTGCTATAAACACTTCGTTAACAACTTGCATCATCGCATAATCACGTTTTGATATGAAGTGTCAGAATCAGGATGGTAGTATTTCATTCACAGCAGTGAATTAAAAGCTAAACTGGTACGCATCATGTTGATGAACAGGTAGTCTTTCGTGCCCAGATGTCAGAAGAAAACCCACTTTCTTTTCTAGTTATCTATTCATTCAGAATGAAGCTTTCCATTTCAGCTGATTGACGGAATTTGAATAGGAGTCTCTGGTTTCTTCAGAGACTCCGTGTACCCGAGTGGGTGTGATGGTTCATAAAACTAGCTTAGAGGGATGTTTTGCGTTTATTTCTATGACAAACCTTACACTTTTCACGATAGGTTAAGTTGCAAATGACAGATGCTTTTAGAGCTCATGACTTTTGAAATTGTAATAAGAATCTCTCTCTCTATCTCTCTCTCTCTCTCTCTCTCTCTCTCTCTCTCTCTCTCTCTCTCTCTCTCTCTCTCTCTGAAGCTAACACTATCGAATTTAAATCAAAGGTATTCATCATACTATATTTGCTGGATAATTTTCTTGAAAGTTCATTGCGTTCTGTTTAGTGTCTTGATGGTGTATCTTCCTTTCGAATACAAGAACAGTTAAAAATTGTATATGGGATAATAAATCTTTTGGCAATAATAAACAACGGGTGGTTCATTATTAATATTTTTCACAGTTCGAACTTAGGCAATGATTAATACTCCGCAATTCTGCCTGTTAACCAGTGAAGGAAATCTCTTGTCAGTGAAAACAAAAGCGAAACTGGAAATGTTCATCCCTCGTCTGGCGAGTTTCTCTGGGAATTACATAATGAAAGTCTTCTGTTCACAGAGTTCTTTTTTGATTTCAGTGATTTCTGTTAAAAAGTGTTTGACATTCAGAAATCTGTTTGTTGTATTTTGCTGAAAATATCAAATCTCCGGCGATATCACGGTTCAGTTTTTGATTCTTCGTTTCTAATGGAAAGCTTTGGATTTTTTTACCTCTTTCTGTTGTTCCTGACCTGTAATATTACTATAAGAGTTCAAGTGACAACATTGCTTTGTCCCTAAATTTCCATTTATAAAACATTAGAATATTAGTGAGAACATCTTATAACCATTTATGACTGGATATACCATAATGGGGTGAATTTATTTTTGTTGAAAATCTTTTGATAGTAATTAGACGAGTCCCACCTATTTCTATGGTATGCAGTCAAGAACCTCAAATATTGTTAGCAAACAATTGGGACCCCCCCCTATTTTGATTGTAAACTGTCAGTGACAACCAGTTTTGATGGTATATATTCATGGCCCACATATTTTGGTGACATAATGTCAAGGTTCACCTACTATGATGGTATACAGTCAAGGATCACCTATTTTGCTGTTATACAGTCGAGGCCCACATAATTTGATGATACAGTCAAGTACCACCTTTTTATGGTATACCATCAAGGCCTACAACTTTTGATGGTATTTGTTTCAGGACAGCTTATTTTAATGGTATATGGTCGAGAGCCACTTATTTTGATGATATATAGTTGGGGCATTTTGATGGTGTAAGTGTAGGCTCAGCTGTTTTGATGGTGTACAGTCGAGTCCCATTATTTTAATTGTATTGTTTTTAGGCCTATTTACTATGATGTTATACAATCAAGACCTGTTCATTTTACTGGAATTTTTTATAGGCCTACTTATTTTGATGGAAGAGTACAGTGGAGGTCCAACATTTTTGTCGGTGCCCAGTCGAAGTCCACCTATTTTGATGTTATACAGTAGTGGCAGTTGAGGCTCACATATTTTGTTAATATACAGTTGACGCCCACCTTTTTATGGTATACATTTTAGGCCCACCTATTTTATTTTATACAATCAAGGCCCACACAATGTTAGGATATAAAGTCATGACCCACATATTTTGTTTGTATAGAGTCGAGGCCCACCACTTTTATGGTATATACAGTAGTTGGTGCCTACCTTTGTTGATGGTATATAGTCTAGGTCCTAGTCTATAAAAAGGTGGTCCTATATTCTAGGACCACTTTTTTATAGTATACAGTTTAGGCTCTCGTTTTTCGATTGTATGCCGTCGAGACCCAACTTATTTTGATGGCCCTTTCTGATTGTATAAAGTCGCAGCTTCTAAATATTTTGATAGTATACAGTCGAGGCCAACTTATTTAAATGATATACAATAGAAGACCACATATTTTAATGGTGCACAGTCAAGACAATATTATTATGATGGTTCTTAGGCTCATCTTTTTACAGTGTACGGTCGAGGCCCACTTACTTTGGAGGCATACAGTCGAAACCAAGTATTTTTATGGTAAACAGCTGAAGCCCACCTATTTAAGGTAAACAGTAAGGCCCACCTTTTTATTGTAAACAAGTGAGACCTACTTTTTTATGGTAAACAGTTGTGGCCTACTTTTATTAGGTTATATTATCGAAAGCAACCTTTTTTTGGGGGGATTACAGTTGAGGTTCACCTTTTTTTATTGAATACACCAATTGACGAAACGAAAGACAGTCACCTATAGTTACTGGGTACATAATTTTGTGTTTCAATTCAATAGATTAATGGATTTTAGATTTTGCATCCATTTCAAAAATAAAATTCGGCTTTCATGGAATACCAGCTGAGTACGCATCCATAATACCACGAGGCATGGAGAGAACGATAAATAGTAATCTGATATACAAGATGAAGGCTTAACAAAATAGAAATTCAGCACAGGTCTCAAAATGTCAATGTCATTGGCGTCAGGTCTCTCTCTCTCTCTCTCTCTCTCTCTCTCTCTCTCTCTCTCTCCCCCACAAACTCCATTTCCCCAACACC
>NC_090741.1:79438259-79453259 GCF_036898095.1 Palaemon carinicauda | reverse complement strand
GGCGTTTGCTTGGTGTCAGCGCGCAGAAGTCCAGTTTCGTATCAGGGGCGTGACTCGCTCAACCACCAAAGCGGATTATGTTCTCGCAGCGATACCCGAGGACACCTTCCCAGAAATATCCGACTGGCTTTGTGAACAAGGAGACACCCCAATAGCGTATGACGCCCTCAAAACATACCTTCTGCAGCAGTACTCGCCGTCGCCAGCCGCCCTTATAGCAAAGCTTTTTCAGCTCTCGCAACAACCGTTGGGAGACCAAAGGGCTTTGCTTGCCTTTAGGGAAATGACCAGTATCGCTCGCCTTCAACCTGCCGCAGACGGCTCTCCTCGTGAGGTGAACCTACTTCGTGCCCTTTGGATACGACGTTTACCTGAACCTGTACGCGCTGCCATACCCAATGTCGATAGTATACCCATAAAGGACTTGATGACCAAAGCCGATGCCCTTATGGACAGCCACTTCAGGACCTCCATCAACGCCTCCACCCCTGACGATGAGGATGCCTATTCAACGTCAACCGAAGCTGACATGAATGCCGTAGGACATACACGCCTACCCCGTGACGTGCCGAAGCGGCGACAAAGCCGCCCACCACCCACCAATCGCTCGCGCCCCAACGAACGACTTCTACAGCCACTTACTACCTCCCATCCGCCGCAGTTTTGCTTCTACCACTTCAGATTCAGGGCAACCGCGAAGAAATGTGCCAAGGATTGTCATTGGCCAAAAAAACGTGTAAGTAGGCCATCGCTTGTGGCGGTGGCCTCCCATGTTTCTAATCTTTTCTTTTTACAGGATGCAGGAACGGGCGTGCGATTTTTGGTAAACACGGGTGCTTGTCGTTCTCTTTTGCCAAGGAAACTCTTCAAGGCACGACGTAGTCTGTCTACATCTGCCGACGTCCGCTTGGTAGCTGCCAACGGATCGGCGATACCCACCTACGGTTACGAGAACCTCACATTATCGTTCGGAAACGGTAAATTCAATTGGAAGTTTCTCGTTGCTGACGTCACAATGCCAATCCTCGGTGCGGATTTCCTCTCTCATTTCCACCTTCTGGTCGATGTCGCCCACCGACGATTGGTCAACGCAGACTCGTACTTGTCGACACCTCTTCAACCCGCCCCCTCTAACCTCGCTCTTCATATCAGTGCACCCACTGATGCCTACGCCCACCTCCTCACGTCGTACCCGGAAGTTTTCCGTCCAGAACTTCGCCAAACGCCCACGGTTCCTGCCAAGCACGGTATTTATCACCATATCAAGACGACGGGACCCCCAGTCTTCGCAAAATTCAGATGTCTGGCACCGGAACGATTGGCAGCCGCCAAACAGACGTTCACCGAAATGGAGGAAATGGGCCTTTGCCAAAAGGCCTCCAGCCCATGGTCGTCACCCTTACACATCGTTCTGAAGAAAGACGGCTCCCTCCGTCTGTGCGGGGATTACAGGCGCCTGAACATGCAAACAGAACCGGATCACTACCCCCTCCCAAACATTGCCGACGTGACCTCCTACCTGCACAAAGCGAAGGTTTTCTCTACGCTCGACCTCCTGAAGGGGTATTATCAGGTGCCTTTGAACCCAGAAGACATCCCCAAGACCGCCATCACCACTCCGTTTGGTACATACACCTTCAATTACTCTTGTTTTGGCCTTCGTAATGCTGGGGCAACGTTTCAACGTCTCATGGATGGCATCTTAGGGGACCTCCCTTTCTGTGTATGTTATGTGGACGACATACTTGTGTTCTCCTCCTCAAAAGAAGAACACCTCCGTCACCTGCGCATCGTGCTCGACCGCCTGCAACAAAACGGCCTTGTAGTCCGGTACGACAAGTGTACCTTTGGCGCCAACGAAGTGTCGTTCTTAGGGCACCGTATCACTCCTGAAGGAGTCCATCCCCTCCCTGAGAAGGTAGCAGCCGTTCAGAACTTCCCCGCGCCCTCGACCGTCAAAGCTCTGCAGGAATTCTTGGGCATGATCAACTATTATCACTGTTTTCTGCCAGCCATTGCCGCCACTCTTGCTCCCCTCTACGCCTCCCTCAAGGGCAAGCCAAAGGACCTGAAGTGGGGTCCCCTTCAAAAAGCAGCCTTCTGCAATGCAAAGAAGGCCCTATCAACTGCTGCGGGTCTCACTTTTCCTATCCCACACGCCCCTCTCCTTCTCTCCACTGATGCCAGCGACGTCGCTGTTGGTGCAGTACTCGAGCAGGTGGTCAAAGGCTCGCCCCGCCCATTGGCCTTCTTCAGCAGAAAACTGTCCAAGGCAGAATCGGGTTATTCTACCTTCGATCGAGAATTGCTGGCGGTGCACTTAGCTGTCCGTCACTTTCGCCATTTCTTAGAAGGTACGCCCTTCGTCATTCGCACAGACCACATGCCTTTTGTGCACGCCTTCACTCGACAGTCTGACGCCTGGTCCGCCCGTCAACGCCGACATCTCTCCGCCGTGGCTGAATGCAATTGCGCCCTCCAATACGTCCCTGGGAAAATGAATCCCGTTGCCGATGCCCTGTCAAGAAACACGTTGGCTGCCGTTCAACTGGGATTGGATTACAACGCCCTGGCTGAAGCCCAATGACAGGACCCAGAGTATCAACCTTGTAGGACATCCTGCACGTCCCTCCGTTGGGAAGACTTTCCCCTCGAAGATTCCAATACCACCCTCCTCTGTGACGTCAGTACTGGTAGACCGCGACCTTGGATTCCTGCTTCCATGCGCCGACAGGTGTTTGATTTCATTCACGGCCTTTCACATCCCTCGTGCCGTTCTACTGCACAGCTGCTGAAGGCGAAGTTCATTTGGCACGGCATTTCTAAGGATGCTAAGGATTGGGTCCGTGCCTGTACTTCTTGCCAAACTTCCAAAGTACATCGACACACGGATTCAGGAGTGGGCACCTTTCCTCAACCTCATCGTCGTTTCGCACACATTCACGTCGGCGTTGTAGGCCCCCTACCCACATCACAAGGACATCTTTACCTCTTTACCGTCATCGACCGCTCCACTCGTTGGCCTGAAGCCATTCCCATGGAAACTGCAACGTCCACCTCATGTACATCTGCATTACTCTCTGGATGGATTTCAAGATTCGGTATCCCTGAGCATATTACTTCTGACAGGGGAACCACTTTCACCTCTCAATTGTGGTAGTCATTAGCGAATCTCCTGGGCATCACCCTACATCAGACAACGGCCTACAACCCCGCTGCCAATGGAATGGTTGAACGTTTTTATCGCACCCTCAAAGCAGCTTTGATGTCCTGCTGCAAGGATTGTAACTGGTTTACTCAGCTTCCCTGGGTCCTCCTGGGACTAAGGACCACTCCTAAAGACGCCCTCGACGTCTCGGCAGCTGAAATGGTGTATGGCGACCCGTTGGTCGTCCCTGCCGAATTTTTTCCTTCTACAACCTCCTCCGACGATCTCCAGAGCATACGTCACGTCGTGGGAAAATTCACTCCGTGCCGCCAGACTTACAAGCCCCCAGCGAAGCATCACATACCAACGGACTTGCACTCTGCAACGCACGTCTTCCTGCGCAACGTCACTAGCAAGCCACCACTAACGCCCCCTTACACGGGCCCTTTCCTTGTGATCCGATGCAGTCCAAAAGCATTCCTACTAAACATTCGGGGCAAAGAAGACTAGGTCTCCATTGATCGTCTAAAACCTGCTTATCTTCTGCCAGATGACCCGCCTACAGTTCGCCTCTCCAGATCAGGGCGCCCTATTTAACATGTACAGTATGTTATTTTTAGGGGGGGGGAGCCATGTACCAACCGTGTGTCACACAATTGTACATAATTCCTTTTGCATATATTATGCTTGTATCTTCGCTCTTCCTATGCACTAAACAAACATGAAAATTCATGTTTGCTGTTTCCTCTGTAACATTGTCTGTCTTGTTAACTTGTTATGTCCTGTTGCCTTGAGGTTTTGTATATAAAGGAGAGTGTTCTATAACAATATAACTCAGTCAATTGCATCCTGCCTTTGAGTTCACAACCCTCACTCGGCACCGTCACAGTTGAAATAACCTTATCAATTTCATAATGTGTTTTTTTTTTTTATTTACACAAAAAAATTTAAAGTAATAATAGTCGAAATAAGATTTTATAAAGAACCAGACACAAGGACCTGAACGAAAGCTCAAATGTGGTGTCTTCTAAGGCCTTGAAGTATGAATAGTTTGAATTTATGACCTTGAATGAAATATCATGTGAACAATTTGGGTACTGGAAGGACACAGGACAAAGTGGGAAGATTTGCTGAAAGAGCGAGTGCTAACATACCAAATTCTTTAGGTTTTTCTAGCAGTAAATACTCAAGGTTATTGCAAGCACAATTTTGTACTATCACTGTAAGATTCTATTTCAGATTTGGTATTTTATTTATGATGAGTCGTACAGTATGATAAGATATTTGCCTTTCATTTAGAGTTATCGGTTATGGAAACTTGTAGGAATCTGAGCATATCGAAGGAGAAGAAGGATTTTGAAGTTTGGCGAGTGTATTTGAATAGTCCCAGAAGTGAACTATCCTAGTTCTGCTGTTCACTGCAAAAACACTTCGATTCTGATGTTCTTAGTCTTTTTAGTTATTGAATTCAATATGATTATCTTTCTGCAGATTTTTTTTTTTATGTAAAACAGTTGTTTATCAGTTAATGAAAAAGTAGAGCCTTCCAGTTAGATGTGCCTTATCTTGCTTTATTATTATTATTATTATTATTATTATTATTATTATTATTATTATTATTATTATTATTATTATTATTATTATTATTATTATTATTAATTTTATCATTATTATTATTATTATCATTATTGTTATTATTATTATTATTATTAGCTAAGCTACACCCTTGTTTGAAAAGCAAGGTACTATAAGCCCAAGTTCTCCAATAGGGAAAAATAGCCCAGTGAGGAAAGGAAATAAGGAAATAAATAAACGATATAAGAAGTAATAAAAAATTTACATAGAATATTTAAAAACATTAACATTAAAACAGATATTTGATATATAAACTATAAAAGGCCTTTGTAAGCATTTGCTGCGAGTTTCAACTTTTGAAGTTATACTGAATCAACTTCCCGATTAGGAAGATCATTCCACAACTTGGTCATAGCTGGAATAAAACTTTTAGAGTATTGTGTAGTATTGATCCTCATGATGGAGAAGGCCTGGCTATCAGAATTAACTGCATACCTAGTATTACGAACAGGGTGGAACTGTCCGGGACGATTTGAATGAAAAGGATGGTCAGAATCATAAAAAAATCTTCTGCAACATGCATAATGAACTAACTGAACGACGGTGTCGGAGATTAATATCTAGATCACGAAGATTAGACCCACCCATTATCAGAGCGTAAGTAATTATTTTTTTCTTCAAAATACCGAGTAGAAAATCCTTGAAGCGAAAGAAAATGTGTTGGGAAATAGGCCATGACTAATCCTTTCATTTGCTTTCTGAAATGTTTTCTCCTCAAATAAAGTTTTGGCGTGTAGTGCTTGACGTGGGCGCAGACGCACGCGCTTGAGCACACACTTAAAAAAACCACTGATTTTTGGGCCATTAATTCTTTGAAAAAAAAGAAAAAAAAAGAAAAAAGACAGTATTCAAGTAGCTTCTTTGCCAGTATTGGAACTAAATTCGTGGGAAAATATCACACAGTTATTTACACAATATTAAATATCAAGTACTTCGATATGCGAAAAATATTTTAGTGATGAAAATATGATTTTTAATGTTATTCATTATCGTATTTGAATTTGATTTTTATTATTATGCTTCGTTAATATATTTTGCTGAAGAGTATCTGTCATGGTATCTTTTAAAACAATTTTATAAAGCTGTCTGCATGTTAGTATTATAGTAAATAACTTTTTGCATCATTATGCCCTGCGAAAAGAATCTTATGAAACATTGATAAGGTAATTAAAAACGAAATAGAAATTGCGACTTTTGAGCTTTTAAAAAACGGAAATATATCACTTCCCGGAGAGTGGAAATGAATCTTTAATATCAATTGTTTTAAATCCGGAAAAAAGAAAATCCCAGAACATAAATATATTTAATTTCTGTTTCTGTCGGTCTTCAAAATGAAATATATACATCCTTTTCCTTCTCATCAATTTACTTCTGTGAATATACCTCAAAGAACAAAAATATCATCTTTAAGATATTTGTAAGATGTATACTTAGTGTATGTTGCTCATACTTGTCAGTACAAGTGTTTCATTTGTATTATCAGCGACTTAATATGTTGCCATTCGTTTTACGAGAGTATATTCTATTTGCAGCGTTATCTCATCACCTTGTTTAGATGGCCATGTCTTTAGATATTGATATAATTCCCTTTTCCGTCTCAGCGCCTAATAGTTATAGTTTGTATTGTCAAAAACTTTCTATGTTGCTGTACCTGTAGATAGAAACATGTTCCACTCATATTATATGCATCTTACTTATTTTCCCATAAAATTATCAGCAAATTACTTATATCCCCTTCAGATTATCAGTAACTTACCTATATTTCAAGCAATTTATCAGTAACTTACTTATCTTCCCATCAAAGTATCTGCAGTTTAATTATCTTCTCAGATTATTAGCAGCTTACTTATCTCCCCTTGGATTATCAGCAACTTGTGTTTCCATCACATTATCAGCTGCTCACTTATATTGGCCGTATCTATGTACTGGCAGCAGCTTTCTATGTTGCCATGCATTTAAAAATTAGGATATTCTCAATAACGTCCATTAAAATATACTTTGAATACAATCATCCTTAATCTTGAGTGGCAACATTGCTAGGGTGAATATATTTGTGGGAGAAGGATGGTGTAACCGTTGGGGACACAATAATAAGGAATGATTCCAAGATATAATCAAGTCGAAGGTATTTATGAGATAATCAGGCAATAAAGGCAATTGTGAGGTTAAAAGGAGTGATAACCCCAGTGCATGCGTTACCTGTAGTAATTATTGGTCTTTACTGAATATACCGTGGACTAGACCCTTTCAGAAGTGGCGTGTTTTGGACTTTGGTTATGAGAATATGGAGTCGTAACCTCACTTATGGGTTGGAAGATAATGTGCTGAGATTCCAGGAAGAGATCAGAGGCCATTTGATCTCTCACGGGGTATGATACTAACCGTTAATTTGTATGAGAGATGAACATGATAAATAGTTGATGTGGTCTAAGAGGTTTTTGTTGAGTGGACGGAACCAATCCTTGTTAGGGTGCTATAGGGAAGCTGATGTAGACATTTGATATTCATTTAATATTACCACCTTTATTATTATTATTATTATTATTATTATCATTATTATTATTATTATTATTATTATTATTATTATTATTATTATTATTATTATTATTATTATTGTTGTTGATGTTTTTGTTGTTGCTGTTGTTATAACTGTTATTACTGTAGATTTTGATGTTATTATTAACCTTATTTTAAGCTCAATTTATCTTTACTTTTGCCATTTTCATTTTCGAAACTTCAATATTTTATCTGTTTTACTGTTATTACTTTTCATTCACAGGATTTTTACGAAATAAATGACATCTCAATATGGTAGGTAAAAGGATGCACTAAACATTCCCTGAAAATTATTATTTGTATAAATTTTCGTGCTTTAAATTATAATCCTTCATATGTTCATTATTTTTTTACGGTTTGTATATCTTAAACGTTTTCAGTCCTTGGGTAACAGTCTTTTTTACCGTTTTTTTTATTTGCATTTCAATATACATCTTAAAAACCGATTTACCCCATAGTAAATATTTGACGATATTGCCGTTTTTCATTTTAGATATCTAGTGTGATATTCCAAACCATATTATCTTTTCCTACATAGCTAAAGTGGAGTGTCTTCATCTTTTTTTTCTTCTTCTTCTTTACTGTATGACAGATCTTGCTTAAGCTAGGAACTTCAAGGCCAAGATGATCTGGCTGAGAATATATCTTTTAGGAAAGAAGTGATTACAGGAAGATATTTGGAAAACTATCGGGGATATATAGCCAGAGATTTATAGCTAGATAATTTTTTTGGGCCGTTCTGGCTACCATTTACAAGAGCATGAAAAATTCCGTGTATTTCTTCTGTCGGTGTGCGTGTGTTTAGGTACATTCGCGCTTCAGGGTAAATTATTTTAGAATAAAGATATAAAAGGATAACCTTGGTATCTTCTGTATGTTTTGGGTATTTTTCTAGACGGAGCGCTCAAGCGAAGGACATTATTCAAGTCATAGACGTTTATCTTGGTACAGTGTCATTTTAGGGGCTTTCCAAAGCATGCATGTATGGGTGATTACGTACGTAATTACTCTTGTTAAGAGAGAGAACTTAGGTCTATGGTTTCTATTTGAAAGTAAATATCGAAAATTCAAGAAATTTGAATCTTTGACTGTTCTCTTGTACCTCTGTATTAGCTTTTTTTTTTTTTTTTTTTTTTTTTTTTTTTTTTTTTTGAGGAGGGGAGGCTTTAATCAGTATTTTGGTTATTTATTGCCATTTTTTAGTTTTTTGGGTGTTTTTGTTATGCTTGGTTCGTTCAGAGAAAAAGGATTCTCTTCTTTGGTATCGATTTTACAATGATTTTTCGAAATAGGACAAAGGATGATTCTAGCATATGACTTGTAACATAACTAAATTACCACATCTACATAGAGAGGCCTTTTGCAAATACAACCTCTTCTCTCTTCAATAACCTAGCTGTCTTATTGTAAAGTTAATTATTTTTTAAAAAGAAGTATCCTTTATGCTTTTAGCCTCTCGCAGGATCGAAAATTTTGCAAATGTTCCAAGCATGACTGATTTAATGCTTCGAAAAACGATGATAAAAAACGAACTCCAAAGATTAAGAAATATTGAGAATATTTCTGTTCCCGACAGTACAGATATAAAAGAAAATATGAAGCGTAAAGGAACTGGAAACTAATCTCTTGCGCTGTGAGACTGGTAAGAATTGTGGAGAGAGAGAAAGAGAGAGTACATATATATATATGTATATATATATATATATATATATATATATATATATATATATATATATAAATATATATATATATTTATATATATATATATATATATATATATATATATATATATATATATATATATATATATATATATATATATATAAATAAGGTTTAGACTTTCAAGGTGGTAATAAAACTGGAATTGAATTGTTTATATTACGATATAACAATCTATACCTTTTATAGAAGAATCTCATCTCTCCTCCAAAAGAAATATAATTTCGTCTGGAATTGGAAGCTGCAATAAGAATGGCAGAATGATAGCTTTCTTACGTCGGAAAGATTATGACGTCATAGCATTCAAAAAGAGATTGTAAGTCATCTGAAGGAAAACGTGATGATCCCGTTCGGAAATATTAGAAATATTAAGAAGAAAAGGTGTGAGAAATAATTACTTAGTTAGGTCAGATGGAAACTCCTTCCCTGGGGTCATTCTGGGCAGCTGTTTTGACGAGAACCGCTGCTTTGACATAAAACTGCGGCCGGTAAAGTCCCGGAAGTGAGTTTTATACTTTTTATCATAATAAACAGACTCGTAATTGAGATTTTGGTTGTTTAATGCTTGCAGGAAATCTACATTTCTTGTTGGATCACGGCTTGAGAAGCGTTCGCAGTCGAGTCGGTAGTGGTCTTATTAGATCTCTTCGTGCGTTTGATGCGTATTTTCTCCAGACTCCTGTTGCATCCTTAAGCTGTGCTCTTAGCACTGGATCTGTTATCGAAGCAAACTGTAGAGAGCCCAGCACTCTCTCCTGTTCGCGTCTTGATATCCGTTTGGATTTCAATAGTCTCTTGACATATCCCGCTATTTCTTTCCTCTTCTTACCAGGAATGGAAAGTCGATGTGACTCCAAATTCCAGTGGATTCCCAACCACTGAAATTTTTGAGCCGGAGAAAGTCGAGACTTTTTTATGTTGATCTTGAATCCCAGATGTTCCAGGAACTGGATCACTATCTTAGAAGCTTGCATGCATTCTGTCCAGGATGTTGCCCACACCAGCCAGTTGTCCAAGTAGGCTACTACTTGGATCCCCTTTAGGCGTAATTGATGGACGGCTGCGTTCGCGAGCTTCGTGAAAATCCTTGATGCTATGTTTAGCCCGAAAGGCATGGCTCTGAAGGCGTAATGTTTTCTATGTAACTTGAAGCCTAGGTAGGAGGAGAGGTGACGATTAATTGGAATGTGCCAATAAGTATCAGACAAGTTTATAGAGAAAGTATATACACTTCTGGGCAGTAGGGTCCTTATGTGTTGAAGCGTGAGCATTCTGAACTTGTAGTTCACTATGAACTTGTTGAGTGGCGACAAGTCTAAAATGACTCTGAGTTTTTCTGAGTCCTTCTTTGGAACACAAAACAGCCTTCCTTGGAATTTTATGGACTTAACTTTCCGGATTACTCTTTTGTCTAAGAGTTCTCGGACATATTCTTCCAGAACGGGGGTTGAATGTTGGAAGAATTGAGGAAATTGAGGTGAAGGACTGCTCCAGCTCCAACCTAGTCCATTTTTAATTAGGCTGTGGGCCCAGGGATCGAAGGTCCAGCGATCCCTAAATAACTGTAGTCTCCCTCCTACTGGAAGTATCTTACTTCTGCTGTTGTGGCCCTGAGGCCTTGCCTCCTTGACTGCGTCCTCCCCTGTATCCCCTTCCTCTTGAAGGGCGTCTAGAAGGACCTCTGGCTGTTCCTCTAGCTCTCGAACGAAAGGAAGATGTCTGCCTTTCGAAGGCTGGGTTAAAAACTGGCGACTGTGTCGCCACTTGTTGAGGTACCAGCTGGTGCGTGGTTGGAGGTTGTTGATGTTGCTGTCGGTAGGGTTTAGCCGGCCGAGAGGATGGCCTAGGCCTTTTTGTCTTCCTCTTGGGTTGGGGACCCTCATCCGGAGAAGACATTCTCTTAAGATCTAAGCCCCACTTTTTGAGAAGGTTCCTATTCTCTGTGGCGGCCTTGTCTACTACTTCTTTAACCACTTCATTGGGAAAAAGGTCTTTACCCCAAATACGAGAGGAGATCAGTTTCCTCGGTTCTTGCCTCACCGCAGCCGAGCCAAACACGAACTCTCTACAGGCTCTCCTAGCTTTAATAAAGCTATAGAGATCCTTCGTAACTGTGGCCAGATCAGATTTGGCCACAACCATGAACATGTCCTGGTCCTTGGGGTCACTTGCCATCGTTTCTAGTGTCGTTTGCAACGACATCGATGCCGCAAGTCTTTCCTTTTTCTCTTGCTCTCTACGCAAGAGAACCTCCGACAGTTTTCGAAGGGCCTCACCGAACTGGCATTCAGCGATATCAGCTTCCAGCTTCCCGGCTGAGAAGGTAAGGTGTACGTCCTTCCAGTCTTCTTGGTCCAAGGGCAAGGTCAGAGATAACGGCTTGCACTCCTCCAAGGAGGGGCATGGTTTCCCTGCCTCCACCGCTTTTAAGGCTGCCTTATATCCCTTTTCCAAGAAAGGAAAGGCTCTGGTAGGAGAGGCCACAAAGGAGGGAAGGTTCTTACTCAAGGAGGGCACCTTTGAGATAGTGAAGCCCCTCTCTTTCATCGAGCTCGCTATTAACGTATGAGCTTTACTATGGTCAAAAACTATGACCTCCTTCGGCTCCGTCTCCTCCTTTGAGGCTGGCTCCTTCCTAAGACGGACATAGCAGTCCGGATAAGAATCTTTGTTTGGCCAAAATTCCACTTCTTCCAGGGGAATTGCTCCCAAATTTTCTGAGACCACGATCTTCCCGGTTGTCATTGGCATGTGTTCGGCATACCTCCAAGGATTGGTATCCGAGCACAAAGGAAGATCCTTCACGCTGAGCAGCTTCTGGGGCCCACATGCTGCTGCAAGTCTACGTATCACCAGTTTCATTGCAGCTTCCTTCTCAACATTCTTCCTTTGAATTTGTTGGATCATCTCAACAATGGAAGAAAGAGTCCTTCCCAGTTCATCTGGGATAGCAGACGATGTACAAGGAACAGGTTCTGGGTCCGGAACCGATGTAACCGACAGTTCGTTTATTTCTTTCTCTTCTACTTGAGGAGCCTGGAACAGCTCCTCCTCCTGACTTTCTCCTAGAAGGTCCTTCAGTAGAATCCGACACCTCCGACATCCTATCGTCCAATTGGATGTCTTGAAGGGCGGCCGAGACTTCAGAATCTACCGGATTCTGGGCAGTTGGTATCTCCACCTGAGGCTGGGGGATGATTGCATCAGCTTATGCTTTAGGGAAAAGGTAGGCCCTCATCTTCTCATTTGGAAGGTAGGGGCCTGAGGTGTTTTTCTGAAAACCCCTCACCCAGGATCGTAACATTTCCCTGGCAGCATCTCTTGACTCCGTCGACTTAGCGTCGTCGAAAGCCTCGGTAATCAGGTTAGAACAAACTGTACAAACCTGAGGGTCCCAATACCGGAGATCACCACTGGAAGCTGCGCATGCTGCGTGCCTCCTGCAAAGTCGATGTTCACAGAAGTTCTTACTGCGGACATTACAGAACATACTCCGCACTTCGGATGGTCCTCCTGTAAAGAGAAGAAAAATCCATGAGTATCAAGTGAAGGTTTTCACTTATATTGAAACATTTACCTTATATAGAAAAGCTATAAAAGAAAGAAGGAAAGACACATACTTGTATTTCCTGCCCAGTCAATTGCTGAAACCTCCCGAGATATTAAATCTAAGGTTAATTCTATTCTAGAATACCTTATGTAATTTCCTAAACGGAAATTTAAGGTGTAGTTCACACCTTGAGATATAGTTTTAATATATGGGATAGAAAAAATACAGAAAGAACTTACTTCCTATGTATTGTACGGTCTCAACTAAAGGCTGTACAAGATAACATTAAGTATGATGAAGAACTTTAGTGTTATCACAAACTCTGGCCACCAGTTTCTACCAATGCAGTGTGTACTACACTACAAATATAGCAACTAATGTACATCGCATGCTGTTGTGCCGTCCGGCATCTACCCCTGTATAGTTCAAAGATATACTATCTTCAACTAATAGGCGGCAGCCCACTGATTCGCGACTGTGTGCCGGCCGGCAATCATTGCCAGCCGACAGCTGAAAACACTAATACCCGGCTGCTGGCCGCTAATCGTAGTGGCCAGCAGATTCGGGCTGTGATTCCACTGCCGGAAGGCAAAGGTAATAAAACCCATGCCCGCTGGCAGTAGCCAAGAACCAGAGAATCTCCACCTGCCCAGCTGTCGGCTGTTAAGCCGGCAGCTGGGTTAGGGGTACAACACAATAGTCAGAGAAACAGTATGGATGTAAGGTTATAAGGCGGCATTGCCATACGACCTTCCATCCAGAAAGAGTGAACTTATGGAAGGGGAGAATGTAGCATTCAGGCTTCCAAAGAATCCATAGCCTGCCGGGCTCTACCGGCAGACATGGAATGGAGACCCAAGGAGGTCTGGGGTTCACTCTGCAAAGAACAAAGGGTCTCTGCCGGCCGACACGTAATGCCAGCCGGAAGAAAGCTGAGCCGGTCCTCCATCCTAACCTACATTAGGTACGGAAGTAGGACTGCGGCCAAAAGAAAATAAAAGAAAGAGAGGTGGGGAAGGGATAAGGGTCCTATAGACTTCGTTCTAGCAAGAGACACACTCAGCAGTTAGGGAAGCTCATCCTAATCAAGAGTTGTCTATTAGGGAGGAAGACTGGCAATACTTTCTATCCTCCTCCCAACCAGAACAAAGTTAGGTGAAGTTATTTCGCCGGGCAACAGAGGAAACTCATTCTCCAGCTTGAGAAAAACAACACAGGACAGTCTGCTAGGCCACAAGAGAAAGGAATCATCTCTTACAGAATCCTTCCGACATGGACTAGGGAAGCAAAGCTTCCTGTGTCCGCCCCTAACCTAGCAAAGGAGACTCATTCTCTATACTAGGAAGAAGCAGACCACAGACTAGAAACTCTGATGTTCTGCCCTAACCCAAAAAACCAGTCACTCTGGTTATCAGGTCAGGACAGACATATCCTAGAATAGTTATACCTGAATTATTATACAGATAGAACCACTAGGATTAAGCCAAGGGCTTACAGAGGGAGAGAGGGATTGAACATAGCCTCCAGAGGAGAAAGGAATAATCGGGGATGTGCGAAAGTTTACTACTGTACCTAGATTACTAAACTAGGTAAGGTGAGAATCGATTACCGAAACTCTCTCGTATACAATCTTGGAAAAAACATTCAACAATATCTTACATGTATAAAATATTTACCTATAGCTTCAATAATGTAACACTCGGAAAAACTTATATCATGCATGAAAGTACTATGGCCAGATGCCTAGGCTACTAAACCTCGCGAAGGGCAACATCGGTTCCTTAAATCACCGAACTAAAAACTGACGGTATAATATAAGCATTCCTAGAGGAGCTAAATAGCTAGATTATTAAAGCATAACAAACCGGGAACGTCGCTCTAGCTAACTATATGACCCATAAATATCGAGCGATAGCATCCAGGATGCCTCCGATAGGCAACAGCTCTTGTTAACGTTAAAATCACTTTTGATTTAATGCAAAACGACAAGAGCTTACATTTATATATAGTAAAGATAATACTCAACTTTCCAGAGGCAGAAGAGGCCGGAGAAGTCATCAAAATGATGAATAAAATCCAAAATAGCGAGAGAACACAAGGGAAAACACCGAGTAGTAGAGCTACACGAAAAGGAATGAAGAGGGCGCTACCGCCTTCATCAGATACACACTGGAAACAGAATAGGAGAGATGCCTTATGGGCGGCTCTCTTTTCATTCTCGTTTCAGATTCTTGTCACTGTAACCCCTCGAAGCGTTAATACTGTTCGGGGTGAAGATAGCTATGTGACGTGTCAAGAATACGTCCTGTGATATTTTGCGATATCCCTGTGAGATCATTTAGGGATATTCGCTCCAGGAGTTAGAATTCTGGATAACTTAAGGTAAAATTCT
>NC_090741.1:79430759-79433259 GCF_036898095.1 Palaemon carinicauda | reverse complement strand
TTTACAACCAAACGGAATTTACAGTGTTTATCACAAAGTAGTCATTGGTATGCTGACGGAACATTTAAAACTGTACCTTTGCTATTTCATCAGTTAAATACATTTCATGGACTAAAACAGAAAGTGTCGTTGCCACTTCTTTTTGCATTATTGTCAGATAAAACAGAAGAAACTTATATAGATTTTTTACAGCAGTTAAAGAAGCTTGAACCTTTGTGCGCACCACTATCAATAACGATCGATTTTGAGAAAGCTATGATGAAAACGTGTCTGAAGGAATTTGCAAATACAGAACAAAATGGTTGCTTTTTCCACTTCAGCCAATGTATTTTCCGTGCAATACAAAATAATGGCCTAAAACGAAAATATGAAACAGAAAACAGTTTTGCTCTTCAGATGAGGATGCTACCAGCATTGGCATTCGTACCCGTAGGTAGCGTAATAGACGCGTTTGAATTATTGTTTGATAACAACACCTTCCCCCATGAAGCACAAGATGTCCTTGATTATTTTGAAGACACCTGGATTGGGAGGCCTAATAGACGGTGCGGTCAACGTCCACCTCTTTTTCCACATGATATGTGGAATATGTATTCTAGAGTGCTTAATAATCTTCCTAAAACGAACAATGTCGCCGAAGCATGGCATCGTGGATTCGAAACTGAAGTAGGTGTACATCACCCCAATACAGTATATGGAAGTTCATCAACTGTTTAAAATGAACGTATTTTATTCATTTTAGGCTAGGCTACCTGTTTAGTTTTTTTTTTTCCTGTAATTTCTTCCTTTATGTAATTCTACATCTAATTCTGCATTTAATAAATATATTGCTTCATTTTATTTTATTGTATTTACCATAATTTTCTTTACCTCGTTCACACTTTGAACTACCATTCCCCTTTATTATTATTATTATTATTAAAAAAAAGAAAGCGTAAATAGTATCGTTTGAGAAAAAATAAACAAGAAACCAGTTATTCTAAGTTCTTTCTAGAAATAATGATCTCAAATCCTCCTAATTGCCACTTTAGGATGTGGAGTTGATGAGTTCCAGAAGTTTTTTATTTTAGACAAATTGTATTTTAGACATTTTGTTATTAGACAAATTGTACTTTAGATAAGTTGTTTTAGACGAATTGGTCTAGACGAATCGATTTAGACGAATTTTATTTTAGACAAATTGTTTTAGACAAACTTGCCTGATCCCGTTTTAGTGTCATATGCTACCGTAAGTTCGAAAAAACTATAACGGTGATTTCCTTCTCAAACCCATCCTCGATTTATTGCATCAGGTTTCATATCTAACTGCAGAAGAATCGACCTGGTCTAAAGCCAGCTTGGTCTGTCGATAGTTGCTCTTCGATAGATGGTTGGATACTGGCTAAGATCATTCATTCGTATGATTTGTAAAGGATACACAGTAAGGATTTTGGTTGATGGCTTTTGGGGGATGATGGAACTTTCCCTGGTTTCAGCAAGGCCAATACTCTTGATGATATCCAAATCATTAGGATTTGATTGGTCGTTGCACAGGAGTTGAATAGAAACAAGAGCCATGCTTTTGTTTTGTTTCTAAAAAGTCAGATAATTTTTGTTGTTATGGTATCTAGGCTGGCAACTCTCCCAGATTTCAGATGTTTCATGCCAGCATTTAGTTCTTCTAAGATGAACAGTGTGGAGTTGTCATCACTATCTTGCATGATACAGACCATGTTCTGTCACGTTTCTTTAGATATTCCTGTTCTTTGTTGTGAGGCCAGTCGTTTAGTATCAGTTGGTGTGCTACCTTGTTGGGGTTTATATTGGGTAGTCTAGGTCAGGGTTTCTTCTCGGAGTTCAGTTATTGATGGTTGCCCCGGGCCTTTTGCTGTTATAGGTCATGTCCATAGAAGGTCTGACTTTGTGCCAGTGTTCTTTTCATTCGTTGCTGATTGAAGCCAGAAAGGCCTCTCCAAGTTCCACAGTACGTCAGCGAAGGGATCTTTATTATATTCCTGGGTGTACCCCGTGTACTGCTCTTTTTGATTGTTCATTAAGACCTGCGTTATAGATCTTCCTGCAGCTTCTAGGGACGTGTTTCTTTGAAACCTCCTAAACCAGTGATTGGAAGTCATTGTAGAGCTGTGGGACTGGGCTGATATAGGATATCCCAGTCTCCAGGTCTGACTCAAAGCTTTGTCATTTTGCGTTACGCAAGTTGAATATGGGTCTAGTTTTAGATTTTAAGGGTCTGATCACAGGATTTGTGCCAATTATTGTTGGTCTGTGGTATTTTGGCATAGCATCACCAATTAATTTTTCAACGTTAATCTATTTTCTTGATGAGGTAAATGCTAAGTCCGGGTTATATCCCCATCCCTAATGTGCTTTCTGGAAGAATGTTTTATCCTTTGTATCATGCAGGAATGTTAGGTCATGGATTACTGCCCAGTTCAGAATGGAATCGCTATCACTGTTTGTATGGTGATGGAGGGAGACTTGTTTGATGGCTCGCAGCAAA
>NC_090741.1:79405759-79425759 GCF_036898095.1 Palaemon carinicauda | reverse complement strand
TCACTAGTTTTATATATGTTTTCATTCTCCATTTTAAGACGTGGATTCATCTTGGTATTTTGAAAGCAAAATTATATAGTATTTATGATAGTAATTACTAATATAAGAATACTAAGAAATGATAATAATTATAATAATAATAATAATAATAATAAGAATAATAATAATGATAATAAAAATAATAATAATAATAATAATAATAATAATAATAATGATAATAATAAAAATAATAGTAATAATAATAATAATAGTAATAATAATAATAATAAATATAATAATAATAATAAAAATAATAATAATAATAATAATAATAATAATAATAATAATAATAATAATAATAATAATAATAAAGATGCTAATCATGATGCTGATGATAATGATAATTATGGTGATAAATTGTAGAAACCAGGCACCATTTATCCTCTCTTATATGACTACTGAAAACTCGTATTGAGCTACGGTCATATAACGATTTAGCATAAAATCTCTCTGTGTAAACTGCGTCCATATTGTTTTAAGCTTAACATTCTTGAAACTTATCTTTTTCTTTTCCAGTTCCTGATTCTGGACACTTCTGCTAAAGATAAAGTCTGGCGAATAAAGAATCGGAGGAACATGGAATTATTTACAAGGTATGTTTCTTATTATTATTATTATTATTATTATTATTATTATTATTATTATTATTATTATTATTATTATTATTATTATTATTATTATTATTATTTTTATCGTTGTTGTTGTTGTTATTATTATTATTATTATTATTATTATTATTATTATTATTATTATTATTATTATTATTATTACGAGGTATGCTTTGGGAAGCATTATCGTCATATGAGTCAGGCGTCGATGTCCATTTTGGTTGTAGCAACCGACAATCAGGCATCAAGATATATTAAACTTCTAATATGTAAAAGCATATTAACTACACGATTTCCTTATGATAAATATGTACAGTTGAGGACAGAAAATCCTGGTCCTACGTCCAATGAGGGAATACACCTTGTCACACTCTTACTCCGTGGTGAGTAACCAAGCAGGAATAAGGGTGTGACTGGATGCGCTTCCTTAGACCAGGGGTGCCAGGAATTCATGTGTCTAACTGTACATGTAGAAATTGTCTAGCAGGAAAATTAGAAATATTTTTCATTGGTATTATTTAACTCTCTTTGATGTTTTATTATTATTATTATTATTATTATTATTATTATTATTATTATTACTATTTTGATTATTATTATTATTATTGTTGTTGTTATTATTATTATTATTATTATTATTATTATTATTATTATTATTATTATTATTATTATTATTACTTGCTAAGCTACAACTCTAGTTCGAAAAGCAGGATGATGTAAGCCCGGTGGCTCCAACATGGAAAATAGACCAATGAGGAAAGGAAACAAGGAAAAATATATTTTAAGATTAACAACACTGAAATAAATGTCTTCTATATAAACTATAAAAAACATTAACAAAACAAGAGGATGAGAAATAAGATAGAATAGTGTGCCCGAGTGTACCCTCAAGCACGAGAACTCTTACCCAAGACAGTGGAAGACCATGGTACAGAGGATATGGCACTACCGAAGACTAGAGAACAATAGTTTGATTTTGGTGTGTCCTTCCCCTGGAAGAGCTACAAAGAGGTTGGTGCCTTCACTTAATCCATTTATATTCAATAAGTCAGTTATCAGTTAACCAAACTTTTTACACCGTTAGATATTTCCCTCCCACTACGGCCAACGTTTTGAATTTCCAATTTGAGTTTTTAATTTTCTGTTCTGGTCTTGTGAAAACTATTTTCCAGCATCGGTTTAGGTCTACCCCAGAATTCTTAAATTCTTATCATGCTTAGTCTAGAAAATTGTATTTCCTTGCTAATTTCATTGGCCAAAAAAAAAGAAAAAAAAAAAGAAAAAAAAATACCACCTCATATCTTCATTGAGAATGTAATGTCCTGCTAATCCACACAGTGCAGCCAGTTATGTTTTATTTATTTTGACAACGTATTGCAAAAACACTTCCAAAAATTGAAAACTTTCAAATGACCTCTAGATTTTCTTTTAAACGTAAGGGCTGCCAGTGAAGCGCGGTGATTTTGTTTGCTCCTGGAAGTTTGATTGATAAATAAATTGAATACATAATATAAAGGTGAATAGAATACAGAAAAAATATAATTTGTAATTTTCATCTGGCTGCTAAAATGCCCCACTAACCAAAGGGTCTTTATTTTCCTGTGTTTCACAAATCTCATTTTTTTTCTGGTCTATTTTCATTTTGTGTCGCCACATATGTTATTTAGAAATTAATACATAATTCAGAAAGAATAATACAGAGGAATTTTATGTAAGTTTAAAATTTTTATATTTTGATGAGTCCCTGTTTCGGAACATTTCGAAATTATGTACAGTAAATGCAATTCCATGAAGGAATTCCTGTCTAGATATATAACGATTAAAGTCCACCATAAAAATATTGGGTAGATTTAAAACTAAAATAAGGTAGTGACAGATATTCGCTTTAATTTTCATTACGAAAACATAATTTGCTAATTTTTGAAGTACAAAAATTATTGTTTCGAAAGTAATCGGGTGAAAAGAAAAGTATTAATGGCAGTGTTGATATATTACTATAGGGTATAATGTTCAGGTATGGCATTAGTGTGTCTTTTTTTTTTAGAATTTTCTTTAAAATGCACCAATTACTTATATCTGTAATGAATGTAATAAAATGTTTGTATCGGGGATATTTCAAGCTGGCTTTAGGTGAAGAAATTATAATTTTCTGTTAGATTTTTTATCATATTTAGAAATTACCTAAAACGGTCAATCCCAATTTCTCTCATCAAAATTTACTTCACATTTTAGTGGATAATGGAGAGAGAGAGAGAGAGAGAGAGAGAGAGAGAGAGAGAGAGAGAGAGAGAGAGAGAGAGAGAGAGAGAGAGAGAGAGAGAGAGAGATATCTGGATAATTGCATTCGACTTTTATCGAATTAAAACATACTTATGATAAAAAAGCGCAGCTGTCGCACCAGTCAAAATAAAAAGCACAATTGTATAAGATATTTCTATCACATTTGCCAGAACTAATCGTTCCTAATTACCACATGTGGTGGACTCGTTTTCCAAAAGAAATATCCAAAATGTTGGATCTGAATCCACATGCGATAGAAAGGATTATCTTTCCTAGGTTGTTGTGTTAACATAACTCCCAGAGGCAAGATTGAGTTTGAATTCTTGGAGGAATCCAGACTTCCTCTTTTATTTCCTGGACAATGTCTTTTTCGAAAATAATGCATAAAGTTTACAATTTGAAAAATTTATAGTGGATAACTTATTTCCTGAAAAATTTTCCATTAGAAGATTGAACATAAGTAAAGAATTTTATAATGAAATTCTGAGAAACCATTTATACTATTCAGATCCTTCGGAAATTGTTATGCTGAATTATACCCCAGTAAGTGTAGTTTGAAACTTTAGGTCAAGCAATATCAAGGAAAGAAATGACACTGAATAGCAGATTCCTGGTTGAACATCAAGCCAGCGACGCCATTCAAGTCATGATTGATAATGTAAGGTAGGCCCTCCATCGGTTGAGGAAACACGTGTCTTAGTAAAGAGGTCAGGTGTAATAAATTTCCTGAGTAATAATTGTAAAGTTTTATTGTAAATCATGATTCCGAAATAAATATGCTTTGAATATTGGTGACTAAACAACAATTTTCATTTTAGCATAAGCTATGTTGATAAAATATAGGAGAGCCTTTTTACACATATAAAAGGGATACTAATTTTGCTTTCATATCATTCTTATCATTATTATTGTTAAGTATCTAAAATTTTTAAATGTACTATGTAGAAATAAAGACAGCTTTTTAAATTATCGTTATATAACTGATGCACATTTCGATTAAATTGATAGGGTGACAGCGCCTTAATTCTTACTCATTTTTGCCATGTAAAAGAATGATGAGTCTTGCAGCAATACCGTTGTCAGAAAATTGAGATTTTAGTAATAGGCTTAAACGATAAGAGTAGTAAGAGAGAAAAGAGATCACGATAACTGGCTTCTTGAGTTGTAATAAAGTAGTATTTAATAGTGTCAGTAAGGGAAGGTGACTGCATGAATTTATTTCTATGTCAGTAGGAAAATTTATCTTAATGGACTGGTTTGATGAAAATCATATCACTAACAATAAGTTATATAAGAAGGTATTATTTATTTATTATGATTAGAACCTATTCATTTATCATATCAGCTTCTTTATATTGTTTACTTAAGATCCGAGCTTTTGAAATACTCAAGTTTGCTAATGCTGTTTGCCTTTCCAATTAGATTGATCTTTCGATAATTCTGGTAACCGCCTTGATATCCATGTCATTTGCTATAAATTGGAGTCACACTATATAATGACTCATTTCAAGTCAATTTTTAGTCAAATAAATTTTTCACTTATCAGATGAATTATAAAAAAGGTAAAATAATACATCATATTTTGGTTGACGGAGTGAGACAGGTAGACAGATAAAGAGAGAAAGGAGATTAGATATAGCAAAACTAAGCTAAATAATAATAAATATAGCATTTGTAGGATTAAACTCAGCTGAGTAGTATTTGAAGAAAGGTTTGAAAACGTCGTGAGTCATAAGCGTCATCTTGCTCCCATTTTAGTTAGTAACTCTCCAAAGTATGAATGAAAGTAGTTTCTATTCCTCTATGTCTTCTATTTTTCAATTTGTATTCCGCTTAACAATTTCCTTTTTTCATTCGTCATTTATGACCACCCCTTCTTACTCCCCTATTAATCAATCCAGATGTTTCATTTTATAGATACAACATCAAAGACACAACTAATCTTATCATTCCATTGTAAACTTTTGTCTTTTCTAAAAAATCTTTTTCCCATTGCAATTTTGGTACTCTTAAAGAATTTTTATCCAGAAGTAGCCACTTTACTTCATAACCTAAACTAACATAGCCTGATCTAATATAGCCTAACTTAATCATATCTAGGAAGACTAATTTAGAGTTAACAATATGAACAGAAATTTATTCATAAAGAATTTGAAGCTAGATATAACATTTTCGTATTGTAATTTTTTGGTGAAATTATACCCATTGATAAATATTTTCCCAACATTACCTAAATTACAAAAGCAGATGTGAAGGGTACCATAATGAGTAAGATTTACATTTGAAAACATTCATAGCTGTAAAGTATCACAGTAGCTCACAAATTAACATTATCATATCATAGAATTTATAATTAGAAAACACCAAATTAGTTTATAATCTCATCTACGTAACCTTTGATATTTTGAGGCAGCCATCAAGATTAAACCTTTTTATTCATAACGGATTTTTAACCAGATGATTCCACATTCAATCATAACCTAACTCTAAATTTAATTATTCTCACCGATTTCAGACTCCAATATTCCTTTCATCTTTGCACATTTAAGTATTTTAGTGATAGGTAGTACGTTGGCCAGGGCATCAGACACCCGCCGAGATACTACTGCTAGAGAGTTATGGGGTTCTTTGACTGGCCAGACAGTACTACATAGGATAATTTTCTCTGGTTACTGTTCATTTTCCGTTTGCCTACACATACACTGAATAGTCGAGCCTATTCTTTACATATTCTCCTCTGTCCTCATACACCTGATAACATTAAGATTACCCAAGGTCTATATATACCAGGTCAGCCAACGCGCAGCTTAAGCTGTGAATCACCCATACTGTGACGTCAAGCTTCCCCGTCTCACACACGTGGGTAAACAAAACAAAGGAACGTTGCCTTAGTTAGCTACCTATAGAGGTAACGTAAATAATAGGAGACGCTGTTTCCATTATCATTTTATTCATTCATTCGTTCCGTCACTAATAATGCCAAGTAACTGCGCAGTATTTGTCTGATATAATAGACATGATAAAACTAAAAGCTCAAACATAAAATACCATCGCTTTCCAAAAGAAAAACCATACATAGACCAGTGGATACATGCATGTTGCCGTGCAGACAGAATTAACGTTGTGGATGGTACTGTTTGCTCGATTCATTTTAAATCAGGCGATTACAAAGATGACATGAAGTCTAGGTTACTAGGTATTGAAAGTCCTTGAAATTGACTACCTACTTATACAAACACTAAATCAAGATTGCCTTGAACATTTCTTTGGGTGTATAAGGCAAATGGATGGGCACTATGATCATCCTCATGCTTTGGACTTTAAATTTCTGCTAAAAACAAATGTTACTAGGAAAGGAAATTAAAGTATTAAGTGAAAAGTGTAATATCACCACCGTTGAAAAATCTCATGAATCAGCCAAAGACGATGAATGTATCACGAAAGAAAGGTACTTAGCGTTAGAAATAGGCCTAACAACGCAGATATTCAGAAATTTAGATTTTGATTTAGAGAAAGATGCTTTAGAGGAGGAATAAGACCTTTTGAGAGCAAATAAAGAAATAAAGAAAGATATTGGGGGAGTAATTGAGGAAGAAGCTATCAAATACATTGGTGAATATATTGTAGAGAAATTTTGTGTAAAATATCCTGAGTTAGGAAATAAGACTGAAGAAGTGCTAAGGAATGATACTTGGATGATAGCATGTGTTAATCGGGAGGAATTACATGCACCTTCTAGTCAGTTTTTTTCACAGTTGTTAATAATGCGGGAGATTTTTAATGCTGTACACGGGGAAGCTCTCATGGAAGGAAAAAATTGTTTTAAAAAGCTTTATTTAGAATTAAAACAGTCTGGTATTAAAGTTCCTGACGATGTTTTTTTTTTTTTTTTTTTTTTTTTTGTTAAGATATCGGTATATTTTCGAATGCGATATCTTAATAATTTGATAAAGTATAGAAAACCTCAAGGACAACCATGCAGGGAGGCCCTAAGAAAAAAAATGAAAGTTGTAACTTAATAAAATATTTTCCAAAGGTAAAATGTTGTTTTATTTACATTGACTGTGCGATAGATCTACGTTCTTAATGGGTCTCGCCAACACTAAGCCCCTTCAGATGACGTAGGTGCGCAGAAGCAGCTTAAAATCGGTACGCTGTCTGGCTGACCTGGTATATCTGGACCGTGAGATTACCAAACAATTCTTCTTCACCCAAAGAGTTATTTACTACACTGTAATTGTTCAGTGGCCACTTTCTCCAAAATCAAACCATTATACTCTAGTCTTGGGTAGTGCCATAGCCTCTGTATCATGGTCTTCCACTGTCTTGGGTTAGAGTTTTCTTGCTTGAGGGTACACTTGGGAACACTATTCTACCTTATTTTATTTCCTCTTGTTTTGTTAAAGTTTTTATAGTATATATAGGAAATATTGATTTTAATGTTGTTACTGTTCTTAAAATAATTTATTTTCCCTTGTTTCCTTTCCTCACTGGGCTATTTTCCATGCTGCCGCCCCTGGGCTTATAGCATCCTGCTTTTCCGACTAGGGTTGTAGCTTAGCAAGTAATAATAATAATAATAATAATAATAATAATAATAATAATAATAATAATAATAATATTGGATAAAGCTGTTTTCTAACGAGACGTAATTCAACCGGTGCTAATCTTAATTACACTTCCCTAACTAATCAGACCCAAATAGTTTTAGTCGGAATTCACTGCTGGTGTTTTAATCTCCTAAAAAGGAGAATCGATTTCATTCCACTGAAGTCTCCTTTAACAGAAAAATGTAATGCGTGTCTTTTAACATTTTTGTTTTGTTTTAATCATATATTAGATATTATTGTATCTAAATATCAGAAGTATTTTCAAGACTACTCTGTTGTATCAAATGTAATATTACATGTTTAATATATTAAATTTGTCATTGTATGATGGCCATGAAAAAACTATAAAATAATTTAATCTCAACAGCTTTGAGATTTCGAAATTACTAGAACATTTCTGTCTCTGAAGGAGACTGAATCCTATTTGGAGTATGTGTCCCAGAATCTACTTGTGAAGGTAATTGAAAGATTTAATCCCTTTTTTTTTACAACATTTCATAAGTAGATAAGAGAACATAAATTCTTGAACTCGTCAGCCCACACAAGTGTTAAAAAATGAATAACCAGGTGACCCAATTGTTTAGTGAACTGAATTATTATGCATTTGAGTTATAGTGGTTTGTTCTGTACCTATAACATTCTCTTTTTTTTCTCTCTCTCTCTCTCTCTCTCTCTCTCTCTCTCTCTCTCTCTCTCTCTCTCTCTCTCTCTCTCTCTCTCTCTCTTTAGAATTAAGTTTTGTACTTTCTGTTAAGAAATAATCACCTGACTCTCGTAAGTTACTCTTATAAGAGTTAAAAATCTCCTTCATATGCTGCATTCAAACGTTTAAATTGTGTTAGGCCGGCCCTAGACGTAACTGTTTATCTGAACGATATAACTGATTAGATAAATCGTTACGATAAAACTGACGTGTAGGGGGGAAATTTGCGCAGATTTTGATCGTTTCAGATGAACTGATCGAACGGCATGAACAGTTTAATCATTCATACTTTTTATCTGAACGATCTAACAATTGTCAGTCTTTCATGAGGCGTTATTGCACATCTCATGACTGTGTCTTCTTTCTCTATGAAAGGTGTTACTAATGATAAAAGGTTCAAGTGCGTTTCCTCGTTCATCCTTAAATAATTTTTCCAATCCTTAGGTACCACTCTCAACTCCGCCAACAAGTTTGTATAAGTTTCTCTTTTCAGTAGCCATTCTCTCTCTACTCCACTTGCGACCTCGCTTAGATCCAGAAGCACTTTTTGCCCTTTTTACGCATAATGCCACAGCTAAACCTGCTAGAGCTAGAGAATCCTCCTTCTTGGATGACATTTTGGAAACTGTGGAACCGATGCAAATTGTAACGATATATCGGAATGGTGTAGGGGAAGCGACGTTAGATGGCTTGCAACGACGATTTTATCTGATCAGTTATATCGTTCAGATAAACAGTTACGTCTAGGGCCGGCCTTACACTTGAAAACACCGTGAATTTAATCAGAAATTCTCCGTGAAAATATATAAGGTTCTTAGCCGTTTTTCAGTAAAATAATTTGACCGTAATTTTTACCGTACTTTGTTGTTATCTTTCATGGGTTGGTAACCGTAATATCATCCCTTAACGCTGAAATATCCGTAAAAAAACCGTAAGTTTATTTTTAAAATTCTCCGTAAAAATATACGGTTCTCAGCCGTTTTTCAGTAAAATAAAGGCGACCGTAATTTTTGCTCTACTTTATTATTGATTTTACGGGTTGGTGACCGTAATACCACTCCTTAACCTTAATATATCCATTTTAAGACGGTAAATGTCTGGCAAAATTTATTCCAGGTTTTTTTTTTTTTTTTAAGTGTCTGTAATCTTTTTATATCTAAACTCAACCTTTTCTTTTTCTCAATATTGATATATTTGCGCGTTGGGATGAATTCAAGTAGGTCATATGCATCCGGTCCTATAATAGATTTATGTATAAATTAATCAACATAAGACCATGTAATTTTGTAAAAGTTGAAATTAATTAGATATCTCTTAGTCTTGTGTTAACAATGCAAAGAGCAGTAGAAGTAAGAACTGAATAAGATAATTCTAGTTATTTTTTATATTTTTCTTCAAGGAAATATTCATATCTTGTGTTGCAGAATATATTCTTGCAATAGAATGAACAGAAAAAAAGCATCTGAAATGCAGTCACTATTAAATATTGAATATTAAATTATTGTTTTTGAGTCTCGGCCAACCAATAATAAAATAAATTTCTGGAGAAATCAGAAGTCTTTGTTGTTATCAAATGAACTGAACAATTTCTCATCGTATCTTCACACTCGGGAATATGGAGACTTTACCATCACCGCCAAATGGCCTCAAGGTAAAGCTTTTTTCCCTCCCTCTCGAAAAAAAAGAAAAACAAAATTAAATATTAATAACGAAAAAGAAAGGATTATTTGGTAAGAAGAGGAAAACATCTGTTAGGACGGCGTCTTTGGTGTTTCCCTTCAGCGGGAATAAAATAAATCTTGCTGGACTTTCCGGCAGCTTTATATTTACATGTCCTTAGGTCTGCTACTCAGATTGCAAGTGTGCAAACAAAAGCATTTCGCCGATGGGCTTTGCTGGGGATTGTGGCACAAGCGTCCGTGTTATGAAGCTAGAAAAATCTCCCTTTTGTATACTTTGAGTATTATTTATTTATGTATATGTTTATTCTTTTACTATTTTTATTTAGGAATTAACTGCGTAGATTATGATCTTTCACCTCAAGCAAAAAAAAAAAAAAAATGACGAGTTGTGTATTTAACAATGGGATTAACTTGTTTCAAGGGAAACTATTACTTCATTATAGCATGTAAGATAGAAATGTAACTGAATTCACAGTTCCATCTTCCATTCTATAATTAGAATTAGAAGTTTAAAGAGCACTAGATGAGAGATTGAGAGAGATTGTAATGAATTGGAAATATCAGTATGGATTCATGAAGGAAAGAGGGACTGTAGATGCTATCTTGATAGTAAGGCAGTTACAGGAAAAGGGACTAGAGGGCGACCAGACACTCTTCTGTGCGTTTGTAGATTTAGAGAAGGTTTATGATAGAATATCAAGAAAAGTTAGGTTTTGGTGCTAGAGGAAGAGGAAATTCAGAGAGAAGTAGGTTAGAATGTTAGTGATGATACACAAAAGAACAAGGACAAGCGGAATAATAGCTGTTAGAAAAACAGAAACCTTTGAATTTAGTGTTGGATTACACCTTATGAGTTATCGGTTATTGAAACTTGAAGAAAACTGAGAATATAGAAGAAGAAGGATTTTACAGTTTGGCGAGTATAATTGAATAGTCCGGGAAGTGAACTATCCTAGTTCTGCCGTTCACAGGAAAAGCATTTCGGCGCTTATGTTCTGAGTCTCTTTAGTTATTGGATTGAATTTGATTATCTTTCTGCTGATTATTTTTCTATATGTAAAATAATTGTTAAACAGTTAATGAAAAATAGTAGAGCCTTTCTGTTGGATGTGTCTTATCTTGCTTTAACTGAAGATAAGACCCACCCATTATCAGAGCGTAGGTAACTTTTTTGTCTACAAAATACCGTGTAGAAAATCCTTGTAGCGAAAGAAAATGTGTCGGCAAATAGGCCATGACTTATCCTTTCATTTGTTTTCTGAAATGTTTTCTCCTCAAATAAAGTTTTGGCGTGTAGTTCTTTACGTGGGCGCAGACGCATTGATTTTTGCGTAATTACTTCATTAAAAAAAACTATATTCAAGAAACCTCTTTCCCAGTAATGCAACAAAATTGGTGGGAAAATATCTCATAATTATTTACACAGCATTCAACATCAAGTATTTTGATATGCGAAAACTTCTATTTCAGTGATAGAAATAGACAAATCTATGTTATATATATTCGTATTTGAATTTAATCTTTATTATCATGCTTCGTTAATATACTTTGGTGAAAAGGGTATCTGTCATAAAATCTTTTAAAATAATTCTATAAAGCTGTCTGAAGTATTATAGAAAATAACGTTTTCTATCAACTTATGCCTTGCAAAAGGAATCTTATGAAACGTAGATAAGGTAATTAAAAAGGAAACAAAGAAATAAATCTTTAACGCAAATTGTTTTAAATCCCGAAAAAAATATCCCAAAACACAAACATACCTAATTTCTGTTTCTGTCGCCCTTCCTTTAAAATGAAATATATATCTCCTTTCCCTTCTCAGTAACTTAATTTTGTGAATGAACTTCTAAGAACAAAAATATTATCTTTAAAATGTAAGAAGTTTACTTAGTTTATGTTGCCCATACGTGTCAGTATAAATGTATTTCATTTGAATAATGAGCGGTTTACCGTGTTGACATTCGTCCTAAGAGAGTATATTTCATTTACAACGTTATCTCATCACCTTGCTTAGATGGCCATGTCTTTAAATTTTGATATAATTCCCTTTTCGGTTTCAGCGATTAATAGTGATACTTTGTATTGCCAATAACTGTCCGTGTTGCTCTACCTGTAGATAGAAACATGTACCCCTCTGATTATCAGCAGGTTACTTATTTTCCCATACAATTATCAGCAAACCTATATTCCCCTTAGATTATCAGCAGCTTACTTATCTTCCTATCAAATTATCAGAAAATTACTTATATTCCCTTCAGATTATCAGTAACTTACTTATCTTCCATTCAAAAATTATCAGCAAGTTACTTATATGCTCTTCAGATTATCAGTAACTTAATTATATTTCCATGAATTTATCAGTAACTTACTTAGCATTCGATCAAATTACCAGCAGTTCAATTATCTTCTCAGATTTTCAGCAACTTACATATCTCCCCTCAGATTATCAGCAACTTACTCATGTTCCCATAAGATTAACAGCATCTCACTTATCTTGGCCGTATCTACAGTATGTATTGGCAGCAGTTTTCTATGTTGCCATGCAATTAAAAATGATGGTACTCTATACAACGTCCATTAAAACATCCTTATTATTAAATGATCCTTAATCTTGAGTGGCGACATTACTATGGGGAAAATATTTGTGGAGGAAGGATGGTGTGTGCGCGTGTGTGAGCGAACGCAAACTTCAGGGTAACCTATTCTAAGATAAAGATTTTAAAGTTAGAGTACACAGATCGAATTTATTGGTATTTTTTGCCTTTTTTTGGGTATTTACAAGAGCATGAAAAATTCTGTGTTTTTTCATGTGTCTGTGTGCGCGCTTAAGGATAACTCATTTCAGAATAAGATTTAAAAGGATACATTGGTATTTTCTGTCTTCTTTGGATATTATTTCTAGCGAAGCAAACAAACGAATGACAGTTTTATCTTGGCACAGTCTGTCATTTCAGGGGGTTTCCAAAACATGCATGCATGGGCAAATACGTATGTACTTACTCTTGTTACGGGAAAGAACTTAGTTGTATGGTTTTTATTTCAAAGAAAATATCGAAAATTCAAGGAATTTGAATCTTTGACTATACTCTTATGCCTCTGCATTAGCTTTTTTTTTTTTTTTTTTTTGTAGAGGAGGGGAGGGTTTAATCAGTTTTTTGGTAGTGTATTGCCAATTTTTTTTTAGTCTTTTAGGTGTTTTCGTTCTGCTTGGAATGTTCAGAGAGAAAGGATTCTGGTCTTTGGTGTTGATTTTTCAATTATTTTAAAAGATAGGTACAAAGGATATTTCTAGCATATAGAGAAACCTATTGCAATTACAACCTCTTCTCTCTTCATTGTCTGATTGTAAAGTTAATTGTTTCCTAGAAATAAGTATCGTTTATACTTTTAGCCTCTCGAAGGGACGAAACTTTTGCAAATGTTCCAAGCGTGACTGATTTAATGCTTCGAAAAACGATGACAAAATACCAACTCCAAAGATTAGGAAATATTGAGAATTTTTCTGTTTCCGACAGTACAGATCTAAAAGAAAATATGAAGCGTAAAGGAACTGGAAACTAATCTTTTGCTCTGCTGTGAGACTGGTAAGAATTGTGGAGAGAGAAAGAGAGAGAGAGAGAGAGAGAGAGAGAGAGAGAGAGAGAGAGAGAGAGAGAGAGAGAGAGAGAGAGAGAGAGAGAGAGAGAGAGAGAGAGAGGATTTCTTCTGAAGTTTAACGATTCTCAAAAAGAAATTGTTCCTGTATCGGCAATAAATAATAATATCGACGATATATATCAACCTAAAAGTTTTTCCGGAGATGAACACAGTACAGACCGGAGTTTGGAAATATTGTGATTATGGACTGAGACCTTGTGACTTTGTTTTGTGAAAGATGGATTTTTACAATATTCGGACAAAGAAATATGTTGGCAAGATTTTCCTTAGTATACATACTACGTTTAAGTTTAATTTAATCGTTCTTGGCCGAGTTATAACCCAGTTCCGTGTTTGGTAGAATCCATTGGCATATGACCCCTTGATTCAGCCAATGGGTCATCGATGATTTTTTAGACCACACACACACACACACACACACACACACACACACACATATATATATATATATATATATATATATATATATATATAATATGAAGTCCAGTTCTGGGCTATAAGTATCCAGAAGGATATAGATAGAGTGGAAATATTATAAGCTCGGCCCATCAAACTAGTTCCAACACTAAGTCAATTTGGATATAAACGGATAATGGAACGCATGAACTTATTTGGTCTACAAATTCGACGACTAAGGGGACAGTTAATAGAGTCATTAAAAATTCATAAAGGAATAACAAATGTTGGTTACATCGATCTATTCACGCTTTGCACAAATCAGTCCAGATGTAATGGATACAAGCTGGACTCGAAAAGATACAACGCCATTCAATGTGATAATTTCTTTGCACAGAAAATATCAAATAGATGGAACAGACTTCCAGCGGGTGTAGTAAATAGTAAGACGGCAGAAGAGTTCAAGAATAATATAGACAATATCAGGAAAAGTCTGTAAACGTTTAAAGTAAATCGCTCTACGCAAGAGCAAATGTAGTCTTCCCTGGTGGGCTAAAACGACTTTCAGAAATCCAAAATCCTTGTAACACTAAAGATCGTGCAGACCACCGCAGTATAAAAACTGGTAGCTACTGTTTCAGCAATTCGTTTATGAATATCACAAGAAAAATGGAATATGGAGTGTGTTATGTATGTTTTTATCATAACCAATGGAAACCATATATATAGTATTTTCTTTTGGTGTATAGTTTTTTATATTAGTAAAATTCCACTGTATTTTTCTTAAATTATCTTCCAAAAATTACATGGAATGATATCGTAAAACCAAATTGTTTTTATATTGAAATCAGGCTAGCAGTTCTTGTTCAGCAAAATTCTGTAAGCAAATGAAATGAGCAAATATCAAAGAAAATATGTAGGACTCTACCACCATATGATAAAGATATCAATTAAAAGAAAAAAAAATAAAGCTTTTCATTCAGTTTTTTCCTTCTTTTCGATACATTTCAAGATAAACCACAAAAATGATACGCATATTATGTCGCGAGAAGTAAGATAGTTATTTTAAGACAACAAAGAAGGTTTTAGGAATTATTTCAAGAGATATTTGCTCATATTTTTTTCCAGTTTGCTATCTTCAAGTGAACTTAATTCAGGGACTCTCTCTCTCTCTCTCTCTCTCTCTCTCTCTCTCTCTCTCCTCTCTCTCTCTCTCTCTCTCTCTCTCTCTCTCTCTCTCTCTCATGAAATGATAAATAGAGATACGTCAAACTGTTGGCCCGTGTTGATCAATAGTTATAATTGTACAGTATCTATGATATTTCATTTGAGCTGTATGGCCTCTCCAGCCACAGTGTCGTTTCATATACCCAAATTCTAAATCTAATCCAATCATTTATATCAATTTAGTAGTTTTGTATATACAGAATTTTTTGTTATGTTCTTTTTATACTTGTGTAAAAGTTATACGTTGTTTAAAATGTCATTTGTATTATTACAAATTTTTATTTTTCATATACAGTAGTTGGGCAACTTCATTTCACTACCTCCTTAAATTGCATCATCTTTTGTAGTAATAACAAAGACTATTACTGTTTTGGTTAATTATCCCATTTTTTTTTTTGTGGGGTGTAGAATTTTATTAGGAAATAAACCTCTTAAGTAATTTCGTGAGTTTTACTAAATAAATCGATACTTCTGATGTAATTCAATGGAGTTAGAGTCTTCTACTCGTAGTTATCAGCATGAACTTACTAGACCTGTGCTCCTTGCATTAACTTCCGCGTGATGGTGGTTTCCAATGAGTCACTGATATGGACTGATATTATTCTGTTTTAGACTTTCAAGGTGGCGATAAAACGAATTGAATGGTTTATGTAACGATTTAACAATCTATGCCTTCTATAGAAGAATCTCATTTCTCCTCCAAAAGAAATATAATTTCGTCTGGAATTGAAAATAATAAAAAATGGGAGAATGATAACTTTGTTACGTTAGAAAGAATATTATATTGATAAATTACCCCTGACATTCATAGAGATGCTGTAACTCTTCTGAAGGAAAAGGTGATGATTCCGTCCGAAAAGGTTAAAAATTTTAAAAAGAAAAGGTGCGAGAAATAATCACTTAGTGAAGTCGGATGGAAACTCCTTCCCTGGGGTCACTCTGGGCAGGTGTTTAGACGAGAACCGCTGCTTTGACATAAAACTGCGGCCGGCAAAGTCCCGGAAGTGAGTTTTATGCTTTTTACTATAATAAACAGACTTGTAACTGAGATTGTGTTTGTTTATTGCTTGCAAGAAATCTACGTTTCATGTTTTCCGTTGCGTCATTTTTTTTTCTTTTTTGCATAATAAACTTTTTCTTGTTGTTTTTACCCGCCACTAGAAATGACCCTTTTTGGCAGGTGTCTAATGAGCTTGGGGACTCCGCCCACTTAACACCTGACTCAAGCCCAGGTAGCTGGTAAGGGAGTGTCATTGTTCTCTAAATCTCTATATGTATGTTCGTACGTTTGCTTTCCCTATAAAATGTAAAGAAACCTCTCTCAATAAATCAGTTCTCTGAAGAAGTATCACGAAACTAGTCAGGACTTAAGCGTATATTTTGTATTTTCATTTTCCCTGTGGTTCTTCTGCATCTGAGCATCACGTTTTCCTGTGATTTTTATGCGTATATATATATATATATATATATATATATATATATATATATATATATATATGTATATATATATACATATATATATATATATATATATATATATATATATATATATATATATATATATATATATATATATATATATATATATATATATATATATATATATATATATATATATATATATATATGCACCCTGTGGCCGCGGAGGCATAAAAACAATTAGAATAGCGCCAACGTTATCCCTGCATGTCGTAAGAGGCAACTAAAAGGGATGGGACGAGGGCGCTGGGAACCCCCTCTGCTGTATATAATCCTGCGAGACGTCAAAAAGATATGGAGTTGGGGGGAGAGTGACTGCTCCCTGCACTCTAGTTTTGGGGTGTTTGAATGTGCGTTGATGTAGTACGATAGAGAGTAAAAGATGTGAGATTGGAAGTATGTTTAGGAATAGAAGGATGGATGTATTGGCCTTGTGGGAGACAAAGATGAAAGGAAAGGGTGAAGTGCTGTTTGGTGAAATGTCTGGTAGAGTGTCTGGTATTGAAAGGGGAAGAGCGAGAGAGGGTGTGGCTTTTTTGCTGAGTGAATGGATGACAGGTAAAGTAGTGGAATGGAAGGAGATATCATTTAGGTTTCATGTGGGTAAGAGTTAGGTTGGGTAGGGAATGTTGGGCGTTTGTCGGTGCGTATGGGCCAAGTAGTGAGAAAAGAGAAGAAGAGCGGAATGAGTTCTGGAATGAATTAACTAGGTGTGTAGAAGGACTGAGTAGAAGGAATTATGTAGTTGTCATGGGTGACTTAAATGCTAGAGTAGGCATTGGAGAGGTAGAAGGTGTCATTGGATAGTATGGCGTACCAGGTGAAAATGAGAGTGGTGAGAGACTGGTAGGTATGTGTGTTGAACAAGAGATGGTAATAAGTGCTAGCTTTTTCAAAAAGAAAGATAAAAACAAGTATACAGGGGTAAGAGTGGCAAATGGAAGAGTAGTAGAAAGGGCATTAATGGGTTATGTGTTGATAACTAAAAAAATGTTTGGAAGATTGAAAGACATGCACGTGTTTAGGGGTATGGCTAACGGTATGTCAGATCATTTTTTGATGGAAGGAAAATTAGTTGTAGCAAAAGAGTGGGGGAATAGAGTAGGTGTATGTAAAAGGGAGCTAGTGAAGGTTGAAGAGCTAATAAAACCGGGGGTAAAAAGTAAATATCAGGAAAGGTTGAAAATGGCATATGACGAAGTGAGAGTAAGAGAAACTGGTAATTTAGAGGAGTGAAAGTTAGTAAAAGGAAATTTTGTTGGGATTGCAAGTGATGTGTGTGGCAAGAAGGTTGTTGGAGGCAGCATGAGGAAGGGCAGTGAATGGTGGAATGAAGGAGTGAAGGTAAAAGTGGAAGAGAAAAAGAGGGCTTTTGAAGAATGGCTGCAGAGTAGTAGTATAGAGAAGTATGAAAAATATAGAGAGAAAAAGGTGGAAGTAAAGCGTAAGGTACGTGAGGCAAAGAGGCTAGCTGATCTGAGGTGGGGTCAGGGATTGGGTCATTCATATGAAAAGAATAAGAAGAAGTTTTGGAAAGAAGTGAAGATAGTAAGGAAGGCGGGCTCAAGAATTGAAGAGACAGTGAAAGATGGATATGGAAGGTTGTTAAAAGGAGAGGAGGCAAGGAAAAGGTGGGCTGAGTATTTTGAAAGTTTACTGAGTGTAGAGGATATTAGGGGGGCAGATATAATTGCTGTTGCAGGTGTTGAAGTGCCGGTGATGGGAGATGAGAATGAGAGGGAGATTACAATAGAGGAAGTGAGGAGAGCACTAGATGAAACGAGAGTAGGAAAAGCATCTGGTATGGATGGTGTGAGAGCTGAGATGTTGAAGGAAGGGGGATTGACTGTACTTGGATGGTTGGTGAGATTGTTCAATATGCGTTTTGTGTTGTCAATGGTACCAGTAGATTGGGTTTGTGCATGTATTGTACCACTATATAAGGGTAAGGGAGATGTGCATGAGTGTTGTAATTCAAGAGGTATTAGTTTGTTGAGTGTAGTTGGGAAAGTGTATGGTAGAGTAATGATTAATAGGATTAAGGATAAAACAGAGAATGTAATCTTAGAAGTACAGGGTGGTTTTAGAAGAGGTAGGGGTTGTATGAATCAGATTTTTTACAGTTAGGCAGATATGCAAGAAATATTTAGCAAAAGGTAAGGAGGTGTGTGTTGCGTTTATGGATCTGGAGAAAGCGTATGATAGAGTTGATAGGGAAGCAATGTGGAATGTGATGAGGTTATATGGAGTTGGTGGAAGGTTGTTACAAGCAGTGAAAAGTTTCTACAAACGTAGTAAAGCATGTGTTAGAATAGAAAATGAAGTGAGTGATTGGTTTCCGGTGAGAGTGGTGCTGAGACAGGGATGTGTGATGTCGCCGAGGTTGTTTAACTTATATGTTGATGGAATGGTGAGAGAGGTGAATGCTTGAGTGCTTGGACGAGGATTACAACTGGTAGACGAGAATGACCATGAATGGGAGGTAAATCAGTTGTTGTTTGCGGATGATACTGTACTGGTTGCAGACACAGAAGAGAAGCTTGACCGACTAGTGACAGAATTTGAAAGGGTGTGTGAGAGAAGGAAGTTGAGAGTTAATGTGGGTAAGAGTAAGGTTATGAGATGTACGAGAAGGGAAGGTGGTGCAAGGTTGAATGTCATGTTGAATGAAGAGTTACTTGAGGAGGTGGATTAGTTTAAGTACTTGGGGTCTGTTGTTGCGGCAAATGGTGGAGTGGAAGCAGATGTGTGCCAGAGAGTGAATGAAGGTTGCAAAGTGTTGAGGGCAGTTGAGGGAGTAGAAAAAATAGAGGGTTCGGCATGAATGTAAAGAGAGCTCTATATGAGAAAGTGATTGTACCAACTGTGATGTATGGATCGGAGTTGTGGGGAATGAAAGTGATGGAGAGACAGAAATTGAATGTGTTTGAGATGAAGTTTCTAAGGAGTATGGCTGGTGTATCTTGAGTAGATAGGGTTAGGAACGTAATGGTGAGGGTGAGAACGGGTGTAAGAAATGAGTTAGCAGCTAGAGTGGATATGAATGTGTTGAGGTGGTTTGGCCATGTTGTGAGAATGGAAAATGGCTGTCTGCCAAAGAAGGTGATGAATACAAGAGTTGATGGGAGAAGTACAAGAGGAAGGCCAAGGTTTGGGTGTATGGATGGAGTGAGGAAAGCTCTGGGTGATAGCAGGATAGATGTGAGAGAGGCAAGAGAGCGTGCTAGAAATAAGAATGAATGGCGAGCGATTGTGACGCAGTTCCGGTAGGCCCTGCTACCTCCTCCGGTGCCTTAGATGACCGCGGAGGTAGCAGCAG
>NC_090741.1:79375759-79403259 GCF_036898095.1 Palaemon carinicauda | reverse complement strand
ATATTCAACCCCACTTTTTTTACCCCAACGTTAGATATTTCCCCCACTACGGCCAACGTTTAGAATTCTCAATTTAATTTCTTTTTTATTTTCTGTTCTGGTATTGTGGAAACTGGTTTCCAACATCGGTTTAAGTCTACCCCAGGATTCTTAAACTCTTATCGCACTTAGTCCAGAAAATTTTATTTTCTTGCTAATTAGAACTATCATCGCAGTGCAAAAAAAAAAAAAAAAAAATGTACCACCTCATAAAATTCCCCACTAACCAAAAGGTCATTATTTTCATGTATTTCATAAATCTCATTTTGTTTTAGTCTATTTTAATTTTGTATCGTCAAGTGTATTATTTAGAAATGAATACATAATTCAGTAAAAACAATAGAGGTATTTTGTGTAAGATTCAAATTTCGATATTTTGATGGATTCCCTGTTTCAGAACATTTCGAAATTATGTACAACCTATAATGATAATCCATGTAGGATTTCCTCTCTCGATATATAACGATTAAAATACACCAGAAAAATATGCTGTGTTGATTTTCAAACTTGAATAACATAGAGACAAATACTCACTTTAATCTTTATTACGAAAACATAATATTCTCCTTTCTGAAGTACGAAAAAATATTGCTTCGAAAGTAATCGAGTGAAAAGAAAATGGTAGTATTGATACAATATTCCAATATGGTCTACTGTGGAGGTATGGCATTAATGTGTGTGTTTTTTTTTTAGATTTTTTCTTTTTAAATACATATCTTAAATGTGTAATGATGCAAGGTTGTTTATATGTTTTGCAATAAAATGTTTGTATTGAGAATATTTCAATGTGGCTTAAAATGAATAAATACTAATTTTCTGTTATATTTTGTTTTTATTATAAATTTTAGAAATTACCTAAAACTATCAATCCAATTTCTCTCATCAAAATTTACATTGTGATTTGCATATCATATTTTAGTGGATAATGGAGTAGGCGAATTCACAATTTAGAGAGAGAGAGAGAGAGAGAGAGAGAGAGAGAGAGAGAGAGAGAGAGAGAGAGAGAGAGAGAGAGAGAGAGAGAGAGAGAGAATTGCATTCGACTTTTATCGAATTAAAACATACTTATGATTAAAACGTGCTGCTGTCGCACCAGTCAAAATAAAAAGCACAATTGTATAAAATATTTCTATCATATTTGCCAGAACTAATCGTTCCTAATTACCACATGTGGTGGATTCGTTTTCCACTAGAAATATCCAAAATTTTGGATCTGAATCCACATTCAATAGAAAAGATTTTTTTTCCTAGGTTTTTGTGTTAACATAACTCCCTGAGGCAAGATTGAGTTTGAATTCTTGGAGGAATTCAGACTTCCTCTTTTATTTCCTGAACAACCTCTTTTTAAAAGATTAAACATAAAGTTTAGAATTTGAGCAATTTCTATTGAATTACTTATTTCTTGAAAATTGTTTCTTTCGACGAATAAACATGAATTTTACAATTTGAATTATTTCAATAGAATAACTAAAGAGTTTCATAATGAAATTCTGCGAAACCATTAAGACCATTCAGAGCCTTCAGAAATTGTCATGTTGAATGATACCCCAGTAAGTGTAGTTTGAAACTTTAGGTCAAGCAATATTAAGGAAAGAAATGGCACTGAATTGCAGATTCCTGGTTGAACCTCAAGCCAGCGACGCCATTCTAGTCCTGGTTGATAATGTGAGGTAGGACCTCCATCGGTTGAGGAAACACGTGTCTTAGTAAAGAGGTCAGGTGTAAGAAATTTGATAAGTATCAATTGTAAAGTTTTATTGTAAATCTTAATTCCAAAATAAATATTCTTTGAATATTGGTGACTAAACAACAATTTTCATTTTAGCATAAGCTATGTTGATAAGATATAGGAGAGCCTTTTTACACATAAAAGCGATACTAATTTTGTTTTCATATCATTCTTGTCGTTATTATTGTTAAGTATCTAGAATTGTTAAATGTACTATGTAGAAATAAAGACAGCTTTTTAAATTATCGTTATATAACTGATGCACATTTCGATTAAATTGATAGGGTGACAGCGCCTTAATTCTTACTCATTTTTGCCATGTAAAAGAATGATGAGTCTTGCAGCAATACCGTTGTCAGAAAATTGAGATTTTAGTAATAGGCTTAAACGATAAGAGTAGTAAGAGAGAAAAGAGATCACAATAACAGGTTTCTTGAGTTGTAATAAAGTAGTATTTAATAGTGTCAGTAATGGAAGGTGACTGAATGAATTTATTACTATGTCAGTAGGAAAATTTATATTAATGGACTGGTTTGATGAAAATCATATCACTAACATGAGGTTATATAAGAAGGTATTATTTATTTATTATGATTAGAACCTATTCATTTATCATATCTGCTTCTTTACATTGTTTACTTAAGATCTGAGCTTTTGAAATACTCAAGTTTGCTAATGCTGTTTGCCTTTCCAATTAGATCGATCTTTCGATAATTCTGGTAACCGCCTTGATATCCATGTCATTTGCTATAAATTGGAGTCACACCATATAATGACTCATTTCAAGTAAATTTTTAGTCAAATAAATTTTTCACTTATCAGATGAATTATAAAAAAGGTAAAATAATACATCATATTTTGGTTGACGGAGTGAGACAGGTAGACAGATAAAGAGAGAAAGGAGATTAGATATAGCAAAACTAAGCTAAATAATAATAAATATAGCATTTTTAGGATTAAACTCAGCTGAGTAGTATTTGAAGAAAGGTTTGAAAACGTCGTGAGTCATAAGCGTCAACTTGCTCCCATTTTAGTTAGTAACTCTCCAAAGTATGAATGAAAGTAGTTTCTATTCCTCTATGTCTTCTATTTTTCAATTTGTATTCCGCTTAACAATTTCCTTTTTTCATTCGTCATTTATGACCATCCCTTCTTACTCCCCTATTAATCAATCCAGATGTTTCATTTTATAGATACAACATCAAAGACACAACTAATCTTATCATTCCATTGTAAACTTTTGTCTTTTCTAAAAAATGCTTTTCCCATTGCAATTTTGGTACTCTTAAAGGATTTCTATCCAGAAGTAGCCACTTTACTTCATAACCTAAACTAACATAGCCTGATCTAATATAGCCTAACTTAATCATATCTAGGAAGACTAATTTAGAGTTAACAATATGAACAGAAATTTATTCATAAAGAATTTGAAGCTAGATATAACATTTTCGTATTGTAATTTTTTGGTGAAATTATACCCATTGATAAATATTTTCCCAACATTACCTAAATTACAAAAGCAGATGTGAAGGGTACCATAATGAGTAAGATTTACATTTGAAAACATTCATAGCTGTAAAGTATCACAGTAGCTCACAAATTAACATTATCATATCATAGAATTTATAATTAGAAAACACCAAATTAGTTTATAATCTCATCTACGTAACCTTTGATATTTTGAGGCAGCCATCAAGATTAAACCTTTTTATTCATAACGGATTTTTAACCAGATGATTCCACATTCAATCATAACCTAACTCTAAATTTAATTATTCTCACCAATTTCAGACTCCAATATTCCTTTCATCTTTGCACATTTAAGTATTTTAGTGATAGGTAGTACGTTGGCCAGGGCACCAGACACCCGCCGAGATACTACTGCTAGAGAGTTATGGGGTTCTTTGACTGGCCAGACAGTACTACATAGGATCATTTTCTCTGGTTACTGTTCATTTTCCGTTTGCCTACACATACACTGAATAGTCTAGCCTATTCTTTACATATTCTCCTCTGTCCTCATACACCTGATAACATTAAGATTACCCAAGGTCTATATATACCAGGTCAGCCAACGCGCAGCTTAAGCTGTGAATCACCCATACTGTGACGTCAAGCTTCCCCGTCTCACACACGTGGGTAAACAAAACAAAGGAACGTTGCCTTAGTTAGCTACCTATAGAGGTAACGTAAATAATAGGAGACGCTGTGTCCATTATCATTTTATTCATTCATTCGTTCCGTCACTAATAATGCCAAGTAACTGCGCATTATTTGGCTGTTATAATAGACATGATAAAACTAAAAGCTCAAACATAAAATACCATCGCTTTCCAAAAGAAAAACCATACATAGACCAGTGGATACATGCATGTTGCCGTGCAGACAGAATTAACGTTGTGGATGGTACTGTTTGCTCGATTCATTTTAAATCAGGCGATTACAAAGATGACATGAAGTCTAGGTTACTAGGTATTGAAAGTCCTTGAAATTGACTACCTACTTACACAAACACTAAATCAAGATTGCCTTGAACATTTCTTTGGGTGTATAAGGCAAATGGATGGGCACTATGATCATCCTCATGCTTTGAACTTTAAATTTCGGCTAAAAAAAATGTTACTAGGAAAGGAAATTAAAGTATTAAGTGAAAAGTGTAATATCACCACCGTTGAAAAATCTCATGAATCAGCCAAAGACGATGAATGTATCACGAAAGAAAGGTACTTAGCGTTAGAAATAGGCCTAACAACGCAGATATTCAGAAATTTAGATTTTGATTTAGAGAAAGATGCTTTAGAGGAGGAATAAGACCTTTTGAGAGCAAATAAAGAAATAAAGAAAGATATTGGGGGAGTAATTGAGGAAGAAGCTCTTAAATACATTGGTGAATATATTGTAAAGAAATTTTGTGTAAAATATCATGAGTTAGGAAATAAGACTGAAGAAGTGCTAAGGAATGATACTTGGATACCATGTGTTAATCGGAAGGAACTACATGCACCTTCTAGTCAGTTTTTTTCACAGTTGTTAATAATGCGGGAGATTTTTAATGCTGTACACTGGGAAGCTCTCATGGAAGGAAAAAATTGTTTTAAAAAGCTTTATTTAGAATTAAAACAGTCTGGTATTAAAGTTTCTGAAGATGTCATTGCTTTTTTGTTAAGATATCGGTATATTTTCGAATGCGATATCTTAATAATTTGATAAAGTATAGAAAACCTCAAGGACAACCATGCAGGGAGGCCCTAAGAAAAAAAATGAAAGTTGTAACTTAATAAAATATTTACCAAAGGTAAAATGTTGTTTTATTTACATTGACTGTGCGATAGATCTACGTTCTTAATGGGTCTCGCCAACACTAAGCCCCTTCAGATGACGTAGGTGCGCAGAAGCAGCTTAAAATCGGTACGCTGTCTGGCTGACCTGGTATATCTGGACCGTGAGATTACCAAACAATTCTTCTTCACCCAAAGAGTTATTTACTGCACTGTAATTGTTCAGTGGCCACTTTCTCCAAAATCAAACCATTGTACCCTAGTCTTGGGTAGTGCCATAGCCCCTGTATCATGGTCTTCCACTGTCTTGGGTTAGATTTTTCTTGCTTGAGGGTACACTTGGGCACACTATTCTACCTTATTTTATTTCCTCTTGTTTTGTTAAAGTTTTTATAGTATATATAGGAAATATTGATTTTAATGTCGTTACTGTTCTTAAAATATTTTATTTTCCCTTGTTTCCTTTCCTCACTGGGCTATTTTCCATGCTGCCGCCCCTGGGCTTATAGCATCCTGCTTTTCCGACTAGGGTTGTAGCTTAACGCTGAAATATCCGTGAAAAAACCGTAAGTTTAATTTTAAAATTCTCCGTAAAAATATACGGTTCTCAGCCGTTTTTCAGTAAAATAAAGACGACCGTAATTTTTGCTCTACTTTATTATTGATTTTACGGGTTGGTGACCGTAATACCACTCCTTAACCTTAATATATCCGTCTTAAAACGGTAAATGTCTGGCAAAATTTATTCCAGGTTATTTTTTTTTTTTTTTTTAAGTGTCGGTATTCTTTTTATATCTAAACTCAACCTTTTCTTTTTCTCAATATTGATATATTTGCGCGTTGGGATGAATTCAAGTAGGTCATATGCATCCGGTCCTATAATAGATTTATGTATAAATTATTCAACATAAGACCATGTAATTTTGTAAAAGTTGAAATTAATTTGATATCTCTTAGTCTTGTGTTAACATTGCAAAGAACAGTAGAAGTAAGAGCTGAATAAGATAATTTTAGCTATTTTTTATATTTTTCTTCAAGGGAATATTCATATCTAGTGTTGCAGAATATATTCTTGCAATAGAATTAACAGAAAAAAAGCATCTGAAATGCAGTCAATATTAAATATTTAATATTAAATTATTGTTTTTGAGTCTCGCCCAACCAATAATAAAAAAAAAATTCTGGAGAAATCAGAAATCTTTGTTGATATCAAATGAACTAAACATTTTCTCATCGTTTCTTCACACTCAGGAATATGAAGACTTTACCATCACCGCCAAATCGCCTCAAGGTAAAGCTTTTTTTTCCCTCCCGCTCGAAAAAGGAAAAACAAAATGAAATATTAATAACGCAAAAGAAAGGATTATTTCATGAGAAGTAAATGGAGTATATCTTTTAGGACGTCGTCTTTGGTGTTTCCCTTCAGCGAGAATAGAATAAAGCTTGCCGGACTTTCAGGCAGCTTTATATTTACATGTCCTTAGGTCTGCTACTCGGATTGCAAGTGTGCAAACAAAAGCATTTCGCCAATGGGCTTTGCTGGGGATTGTGGCACAAGCGTCCGTTTTATGAAGCTAGAAAAATTTCCCTTTGGTACGCTTCGAGTATTATTTATTTATGTATATATTTATTCTTTTATTATTTTTATTTAGGAATTAACTGCGTAGATTATGATCTTTCACCTCAAGCAAAAAAAAAAAAAAAAAAAAAATGACGAGTTGTGTATTTAACAATGGGATTAACTTGTTTCAAGGGAAACTATTACTTCATTATAGCATGTAAGATAGAAATGTAACTGAATTCACAGTTCCATCTTCCATTCTATAATTAGAATTGGAAGTTTAAAGAGCACTAGATGAGAGATTGAGAGAGATTGTAATGAATTGGAAATATCAGTATGGATTCATGAAGGAAAGAGGGACTGTAGATGCTATCTTGATAGTAAGGCAGTTACAGGAAAAGGGACTAGAGGGCGACCAGACACTCTTTTGTGCGTTTGTAGATTTAGAGAAGGTTTATGATAGAATATCAAGAAAAGTTAGGTTTTGGTGCTAGAGGAAGAGGAAATTCAGAGAGAAGTAGGTTAGAATGTTAGTGATGATACACAAAAGAACAAGGACAAGCGGAATAATAGCTGTTAGAAAAACAGAAACCTTTGAATTTAGTGTTGGATTACACCTTATGAGTTATCGGTTATTGAAACTTGAAGAAAACTGAGAATATAGAAGAAGAAGGATTTTACAGTTTGGCGAGTATAATTGAATAGTCCGGGAAGTGAACTATCCTAGTTCTGCCGTTCACAGGAAAAGCATTTCGGCGTTTATGTTCTTAGTCTCTTTAGTTATTGGATTGAATTTGATTATCTTTCTGCTGATTATTTTTCTATATGTAAAATAATTGTTAAACAGTTAATGAAAAATAGTAGAGCCTTCCAGTTGGATGTGTCTTATCTTGCTTTAACTGAAGATAAGACCCACCCATTATCAGAGCGTAGGTAACTTTTTTGTCTACAAAATACCGTGTAGAAAATCCTTGTAGCGAAAGAAAATGTGTCGGCAAATAGGCCATGACTTATCCTTTCATTTGTTTTCTGAAATGTTTTCTCCTCAAATAAAGTTTTGGCGTGTAGTTCTTTACGTGGGCGCAGACGCACTGATTTTTGCGTAATTACTTCATTAAAAAAAACTATATTCAAGAAACCTCTTTCCCAGTAATGCAACAAAATTGGTGGGAAAATATCTCATAATTATTTACACAACATTCAACATCAAGTATTTTGATATGCGAAAACTTCTATTTCAGTGATAGAAATAGACAAATCTATGTTATATATATTCGTATTTGAATTTAATCTTTATTATCATGCTTCGTTGATATACTTTCGTGAAAAGGGTATCTGTCATAAAATCTTTTAAAATAATTCTATAAAGCTCTCTGTAGTATTATAGAAAATAACGTTTTCTATCAACTTATGCCTTGCAAAAGGAATCTTATGAAACGTTGATAAGGTAATTAAAAAGGAAACAAAGAAATAAATCTTTAACGCAAATTGTTTTAAATCCCGAAAAAAAATATCCCAAAACACAAACATACCTAATTTCTGTTTCTGTCGCCCTTCCTTTAAAATGAAATATATATCTCCTTTCCCTTCTCAGTAACTTAATTTTGTGAATGAACTTCTAAGAACAAAAATATTATCTTTAAAATGTAAGAAGTTTACTTAGTTTACGTTGCCCATACGTGTCAGTATAAATGTATTTCATTTGAATAATGAGCGGTTTACCGTGTTGACATTCGTCCTAAGAGAGTATATTTCATTTACAACGTTATCTCATCACCTTGCTTAGATGGTCATGTCTTTAAATTTTGATATAATTCCCTTTTCGGTTTCAGCGATTAATAGTGATACTTTGTATTGCCAATAACTGTCCGTGTTGCTCTACCTGTAGATAGAAACATGTACCCCTCTGATTATCAGCAGGTTACTTATTTTCCCATACAATTATCAGCAAACCTATATTCCCCTTAGATTATCAGCAGCTTACTTATCTTCCTATCAAATTATCAGAAAATTACTTATATTCCCTTCAGATTATCAGTAACTTACTTATCTTCCATTCAAAAATTATCAGCAAGTTACTTATATGCTCTTCAGATTATCAGTAACTTAATTATATTTCCATGAATTTATCAGTAACTTACTTAGCATTCGATCAAATTACCATCAGTTCAATTATCTTCTCAGATTTTCAGCAGCTTACATATCTCCCCTCAGATTATCAGCAACTTACTCATGTTCCCATAAGATTAACAGCTTCTCACTTATCTTGGCCGTATCTACAGTATGTATTGGCAGCAGCTTTCTATGTTGCCATGCAATTAAAAATGATGGTACTCTATACAACGTCCATTAAAACATCCTTATTATTAAATGATCCTTAATCTTGAGTGGCGACATTACTATGGGGAAAATATTTGTGGAGGAAGGATGGTGTGTGCGCGTGTGTGAGCGAACGCAAACTTCAGGGTAACCTATTCTAAGATAAAGATTTTAAAGTTAGAGTACACAGATCGAATTTATTGGTATTTTTTGCCTTTTTTTGGGTATTTACAAGAGCATGAAAAATTCCGTGTTTTTTCATGTGTCTGTGTGCGCGCTTAAGGATAACTCATTTCAGAATAAGATTTAAAAGGATACATTGGTATTTTCTGTCTTCTTTGGATATTATTTCTAGCGAAGCAAACAAACGAATGACAGTTTTATCTTGGCACAGTCTGTCATTTCAGGGGGTTTCCAAAACATGCATGCATGGGCAAATACGTATGTACTTACTCTTGTTACGGGAAAGAACCTAGTTGTATGGTTTTTATTTCAAAGAAAATATCGAAAATTCAAGGAATTTGAATCTTTGACTATACTGTTATGCCTCTGCATTAGCTTTTTTTTTTTCTTTTTTTTTGTAGAGGAGGGGAGGGTTTAATCAGTTTTTTGGTAGTATATTGCCAATTTTTTTTTAGTCTTTTAGGTGTTTTCGTTCTGCTTGGAATGTTCAGAGAGAAAGGATTCTGGTCTTTGGTGTTGATTTTTCAATTATTTTAAAAAATAGGTACAAAGGATATTTCTAGCATATAGAGAAACCTATTGCAATTACAACCTCTTCTCTCTTCATTGTCTGATTGTAAAGTTAATTGTTTCCTAGAAATAAGTATCGTTTATACTTTTAGCCTCTCGAAGGGACGAAACTTTTGCAAATGTTCCAAGCGTGACTGATTTAATGCTTTGAAAAACGATGACAAAATACCAACTCCAAAGATTAGGAAATATTGAGAATTTTTCTGTTTCCGACAGTACAGATCTAAAAGAAAATATGAAGCGTAAAGGAACTGGAAACTAATCTTTTGCTCTGCTGTGAGACTGGTAAGAATTGTGAGAGAGAGAGAGAGAGAGAGAGAGAGAGAGAGAGAGAGAGAGAGAGAGAGAGAGAGAGAGAGAGAGAGAGAGAGAGAGGATTTCTTCTGAAGTTTAACGATTCTCAAAAAGAAATTGTTCCTGTATCGGCAATAAATAATAATATCGACGATATATATCAACCTAAAAGTTTTTCCGGAGATGAACACAGTACAGACCGGAGTCTGGAAATATTGTGATTATGGACTGAGACCTTGTGACTTTGTTTTGTGAAAGATGGATTTTTACAATATTCGGACAAAGAAATATGTTGGCAAGATTTTCCTTAGTATACATACTACGTTTAAGTTTAATTTAATCGTTCTTGGCCGAGTTATAACCCAGTTCCGTGTTTGGTAGAATCATTGGCATATGACCCCTTGATTCAGCCAATGGGTCATCGATGATTTTTTAGACCACACACACACACACACACACACACACACACACACACACACACATATATATATATATATATATATATATATATATATATATATATATAATATGAAGTCCAGTTCTGGGCTATAAGTATCCAGAAGGATATAGATAGAGTGGAAATATTATAAGCTCGGCCCATCAAACTAGTTCCAACACTAAGTCAATTTGGATATAAACGGATAATGGAACGCATGAACTTATTTGGTCTACAAATTTTGGTCCAAAATCCTTGTAACACTAAAGATCGTGCAGACCACCGCAGTATAAAAACTGGTAGCTACTGTTTCAGCAATTCGTTTATGAATATCACAAGAAAAATGGAATATGGAGTGTGTTATGTATGTTTTTATCATAACCAATGGAAACCATATATATAGTATTTTCTTTTGGTGTATAGTTTTTTATATTAGTAAAATTCCACTGTATTTTTCTTAAATTATCTTCCAAAAATTACATGGAATGATATCGTAAAACCAAATTGTTTTTATATTGAAATCAGGCTAGCAGTTCTTGTTCAGCAAAATTCTGTAAGCAAATGAAATGAGCAAATATCAAAGAAAATATGTAGGACTCTACCACCATATGATAAAGATATCAATTAAAAGAAAAAAAAATAAAGCTTTTCATTCAGTTTTTTCCTTCTTTTCGATACATTTCAAGATAAACCACAAAAATGATACGCATATTATGTCGCGAGAAGTAAGATAGTTATTTTAAGACAACAAAGAAGGTTTTAGGAATTATTTCAAGAGATATTTGCTCATATTTTTTTCCAGTTTGCTATCTTCAAGTGAACTTAATTCAGGGACTCTCTCTCTCTCTCTCTCCTCTCTCTCTCTCTCTCTCTCTCTCTCTCTCTCTCTCTCTCTCTCTCTCTCTCATGAAATGATAAATAGAGATACGTCAAACTGTTGGCCCGTGTTGATCAATAGTTATAATTGTACAGTATCTATGATATTTCATTTGAGCTGTATGGCCTCTCCAGCCACAGTGTCGTTTCATATACCCAAATTCTAAATCTAATCCAATCATTTATATCAATTTAGTAGTTTTGTATATACAGAATTTTTTGTTATGTTCTTTTTATACTTGTGTAAAAGTTATACGTTGTTTAAAATGTCATTTGTATTATTACAAATTTTTATTTTTCATATACAGTAGTTGGGCAACTTCATTTCACTACCTCCTTAAATTGCATCATCTTTTGTAGTAATAACAAAGACTATTACTGTTTTGGTTAATTATCCCATTTTTTTTTGTGGGGTGTAGAATTTTATTAGGAAATAAACCTCTTAAGTAATTTCGTGAGTTTTACTAAATAAATCGATACTTCTGATGTAATTCAATGGAGTTAGAGTCTTCTACTCGTAGTTATCAGCATGAACTTACTAGACCTGTGCTCCTTGCATTAACTTCCGCGTGATGGTGGTTTCCAATGAGTCACTGATATGGACTGATATTATTCTGTTTTAGACTTTCAAGGTGGCGATAAAACGAATTGAATGGTTTATGTAACGATATAACAATCTATGCCTTCTATAGAAGAATCTCATTTCTCCTCCAAAAGAAATATAATTTCGTCTGGAATTGAAAATAATAAAAAAATGGGAGAATGATAACTTTGTTACGTCAGAAAGAATATTATATTGATAAATTACCCCTGACATTCATAGAGATGCTGTAACTCTTCTGAAGGAAAAGGTGATGATTCCGTCCGAAAAGGTTAAAAATTTTAAAAAGAAAAGGTGCGAGAAATAATCACTTAGTGAAGTCGGATGGAAACTCCTTCCCTGGGGTCATTCTGGGCAGCTGTTTAGACGAGAACCGCTGCTTTGACATAAAACTGCGGCCGGCAAAGTCCCGGAAGTGAGTTTTATGCTTTTTACTATAATAAACAGACTTGTAACTGAGATTGTGTTTGTTTATTGCTTGCAAGAAATCTACGTTTCATGTTTTCCGTTGCGTCATTTTTTTTTCTTTTTTGCATAATAAACTTTTTCTTGTTGTTTTTACCCGCCACTAGAAATGACCCTTTTTGGCAGGTGTCTAATGAGCTTGGGGACTCCGCCCACTTAACACCTGACTCAAGCCCAGGTAGCTGGTAAGGGAGTGTCATTGTTCTCTAAATCTCTATATGTATGTTCGTACGTTTGCTTTCCCTATAAAATGTAAAGAAACCTCTCTCAATAAATCAGTTCTCTGAAGAAGTATCACGAAACTAGTCAGGACTTAAGCGTATATTTTGTATTTTCATTTTCCCTGTGGTTCTTCTGCATCTGAGCATCACGTTTTCCTGTGATTTTTACGCATATATATATATATATATATATATATATATATATATATATATACATATATATATATATATATATATATATATATATATATATATATATATATATATATATATATATATATATATATATATATATATATATATATATATATGCACCCTGTGGCCGCGGAGGCATAAAAACAATTAGAATAGCGCCAACGTTATCCCTGCATGTCGTAAGAGGCAACTAAAAGGGATGGGACGAGGGCGCTGGGAACCCCCTCTGCTGTATATAATCCTGCGAGACGTCAAAAAGATATGGAGCTGGGGGGAGAGTGACTGCTCCCTGCACTCTAGTTTTGGGGTGTTTGAATGTGCGTTGATGTAGTACAATAGAGAGTAAAAGATGTGAGATTGGAAGTATGTTTAGGAATAGAAGGATGGATGTATTGGCCTTGTGGGAGACAAAGATGAAAGGAAAGGGTGAAGTGCTGTTTGGTGAAATGTCTGGTAGAGTGTCTGGTATTGAAAGGGGAAGAGCGAGAGAGGGTGTGGCTTTTTTGCTGAGTGAATGGATGACAGGTAAAGTAGTGGAATGGAAGGAGATATCATTTAGGTTTCATGTGGGTAAGAGTTAGGTTGGGTAGGGAATGTTGGGCGTTTGTCGGTGCGTATGGGCCAGGTAGTGAGAAAAGAGAAGAAGAGCGGAATGAGTTCTGGAATGAATTAACTAGGTGTGTAGAAGGACTGAGTAGAAGGAATTATGTAGTTGTCATGGGTGACTTAAATGCTAGAGTAGGCATTGGAGAGGTAGAAGGTGTCATTGGATAGTATGGCGTACCAGGTGAAAATGTGAGTGGTGAGAGACTGGTAGGTATGTGTGTTGAACAAGAGATGGTAATAAGTGCTAGCTTTTTCAAAAAGAAAGATAAAAACAAGTATACAGGGGTAAGAGTGGCAAATGAAAGAGTAGTAGAAAGGGCATTAATGGGTTATGTGTTGATAACTAAAAAAATGTTTGGAAGATTGAAAGACATGCACGTGTTTAGGGGTATGGCTAACGGTATGTCAGATCATTTTTTGATGGAAGGAAAATTAGTTGTAGCAAAAGAGTGGGGGAATAGAGTAGGTGTATGTAAAAGGGAGCTAGTGAAGGTTGAAGAGCTAATAAAACCGGGGGTAAAAAGTAAATATCAGGAAAGGTTGAAAATGGCATATGACGAAGTGAGAGTAAGAGAAACTGGTAATTTAGAGGAGTGAAAGTTAGTAAAAGGAAATTTTGTTGGGATTGCAAGTGATGTGTGTGGCAAGAAGGTTGTTGGAGGCAGCATGAGGAAGGGCAGTGAATGGTGGAATGAAGGAGTGAAGGTAAAAGTGGAAGAGAAAAAGAGGGCTTTTGAAGAATGGCTGCAGAGTAGTAGTATAGAGAAGTATGAAAAATATAGAGAGAAAAAGGTGGAAGTAAAGCGTAAGGTACGTGAGGCAAAGAGGCTAGCTGACCTGAGGTGGGGTCAGGGATTGGGTCATTCATATGAAAAGAATAAGAAGAAGTTTTGGAAAGAAGTGAAGATAGTAAGGAAGGCGGGCTCAAGAATTGAAGAGACAGTGAAAGATGGATATGGAAGGTTGTTAAAAGGAGAGGAGGCAAGGAAAAGGTGGGCTGAGTATTTTGAAAGTTTACTGAGTGTAGAGGATATTAGGGGGGCAGATATAATTGCTGTTGCAGGTGTTGAAGTGCCGGTGATGGGAGATGAGAATGAGAGGGAGATTACAATAGAGGAAGTGAGGAGAGCACTAGATGAAACGAGAGTAGGAAAAGCATCTGGTATGGATGGTGTGAGAGCTGAGATGTTGAAGGAAGGGGGATTGACTGTACTTGGATGGTTGGTGAGATTGTTTAATATGTGTTTTGTGTTGTCAATGGTACCAGTAGATTGGGTTTGTGCATGTATTGTACCACTATATAAGGGTAAGGGAGATGTGCATGAGTGTTGTAATTCAAGAGGTATTAGTTTGTTGAGTGTAGTTGGGAAAGTGTATGGTAGAGTAATGATTAATAGGATTAAGGATAAAACAGAGAATGTGATCTTAGAAGTACAGGGTGGTTTTAGAAGAGGTAGGGGTTGTATGAATCAGATTTTTTACAGTTAGGCAGATATGCAAGAAATATTTAGCAAAAGGTAAGGAGGTGTGTGTTGCGTTTATGGATCTGGAGAAAGCGTATGATAGAGTTGATAGGGAAGCAATGTGGAATGTGATGAGGTTATATGGAGTTGGTGGAAGGTTGTTACAAGCAGTGAAAAGTTTCTACAAACGTAGTAAAGCATGTGTTAGAATAGAAAATGAAGTGAGTGATTGGTTTCCGGTGAGAGTGGTGCTGAGACAGGGATGTGTGATGTCGCCGAGGTTGTTTAACTTATATGTTGATGGAATGGTGAGAGAGGTGAATGCTTGAGTGCTTGGACGAGGATTACAACTGGTAGACGAGAATGACCAGGAATGGGAGGTAAATCAGTTGTTGTTTGCGGATGATACTGTACTGGTTGCAGACACAGAAGAGAAGCTTGACCGACTAGTGACAGAATTTGGAAGGGTGTGTGAGAGAAGGAAGTTGAGAGTTAATGTGGGTAAGAGTAAGGTTATGAGATGTACGAGAAGGGAAGGTGGTGCAAGGTTGAATGTCATGTTGAATGAAGAGTTACTTGAGGAGGTGGATTAGTTTAAGTACTTGGGGTCTGTTGTTGCGGCAAATGGTGGAGTGGAAGCAGTTGTGTGCCAGAGAGTGAATGAAGGTTGCAAAGTGTTGAGGGCAGTTGAGGGAGTAGAAAAAATAGAGGGTTCGGCATGAATGTAAAGAGAGCTCTATATGAGAAAGTGATTGTACCAACTGTGATGTATGGATCGGAGTTGTGGGGAATGAAAGTGATGGAGAGACAGAAATTGTATGTGTTTGAGATGAAGTTTCTAAGGAGTATGGCTGGTGTATCTTGAGTAGATAGGGTTAGGAACGTAATGGTGAGGGTGAGAACGGGTGTAAGAAATGAGTTAGCAGCTAGAGTGGATATGAATGTGTTGAGGTGGTTTGGCCATGTTGTGAGAATGGAAAATGGCTGTCTGCCAAAGAAGGTGATGAATACAAGAGTTGATGGGAGAAGTACAAGAGGAAGGCCAAGGTTTGGGTGTATGGATGGAGTGAGGAAAGCTCTGGGTGATAGCAGGATAGATGTGAGAGAGGCAAGAGAGCGTGCTTGAAATAAGAATGAATGGCGAGCGATTGTGACGCAGTTCCGGTAGGCCCTGCTACCTCTTCCGGTGCCTTAGATGACCGCGGAGGTAGCAGCAGTAGGGGATTCAGCATTATGAAGCTTCACCTGTGGTGGATAACGGGGGAGGGTGAGCTGTGGCACCCTAGCAGTACCAACTGAACTCGGTTGAGTCCCTTGTCAGGCTGGGAGGAACTTAGAGAGTAGAGGTCCCCTTTTTGTTTTGTTTCATTTGTTGATGTTGGCTACCCGACAAAGTTGGGGGTAGTGCCTTGGTATATATATAGTATATATATATATATATATATATATATATATATATATATATATATATATATAAATATATATATATATATATATATATATATATATATATATATATATATATATATATATATATATATATATATATATATATTTCACGATCCTATTGTTACAGAATAAGTATTGCCACTTTATTTATTTTTTTTTTTTTAAATGTTAGGATTAATTATTTTCCCTAACATTTTACTTCTATATGTTTTCTATTTAAAGTGTCTCCATTATTCCGTTCAAAATGGTTATTCTCAGTTAATTTCTTTATAAAATGCTTTTATAGTTTTTATTCATTAAATTTTAAGACATTTCTTTTAAGTTTTTCTTGCTCCTTAATAAAATAATTGTATTTTTACGAAAGCCTTAGGCTCGTTTCCTTTTGATATGAAATATGTCAATTTTCTCTGAAAAATTCATTAATTTTAAGTTTCCTTCCTCATGCAACGTTTACATTATTCCTTTTCATGAATATTTTATTAACCATCCTTCTCTTTGTTAAAGTTAACACTTTTTCAGTCCCAAATATAATTTTTATATTCGGTTTATTATGAATTTATGAAAGTTTTTGAGTCAATCAAGCACTTTTAATTACAGCACAAAGTATGTCCAAAAGCAATCCCCCCCTAACCCCCCCCCCCCTTCAAAAAAAAAAGAAAAAGTAAAAACCGTTGGTTGAAGAAAGAGTTAAATTTTTCTTACTCGAGAATTTGGTAATTTCTGTAGAGCGTAACCCATGTTATCTGATTTTTAGATGAGGTTATTTCAATTTAGAGTCATTTTATGTAAATGTAATATATTTGATTCGTTTGGTATATAGATTAAGTAAATATTCTATGCATGACCTGATGGAAATAGTGATCAATTGAAATTACATTATTTCAGAGATATTTTAATTATTACTGTTACATATTAAGTAACTCACATGCTATTAGTTTTTGTTTTGATTTATTGATATATATATATATATATATATATATATATATATATATATATATATATATATATATATATATATATATGTATATATATTTATGTTTTTTTATTTATTTGTCAGTTGTATTTTATCTTATTCTTAAAGGTGAAACTCCATCAGGAAGGCACCATAAATGCAAGTTTGACATTGCCAGTAATTTTTCTTCCTTACAGGAAGTATGGAATCTTCACCTTATATATATATAATATATATATATATATATATATATATATATATATATATATATATATATATATGTATATATATATATATATATATATGTGTGTGGTTGTGTGTATATATATGTATATATATGTATATATATATATCTATATCTATATATATATATATATATATATATATATATATATATATATATATAAATATATATATATATATATATATATATATATATATATATATATATATATATATATATATATATATTTATACATACTGTATATACAAAATCATTTAGTATATTTCGATTTATTTTGCACTTAAAGAAGGAGGCTCCTGCAAGATCTTGAGATACCCTGATGCACCTTCCTGATAACCCATTGAATCCAATCTTCCCAGTTCTACAATACTTTATATTGGAGATTATAGGAATTTTGAGTTAAAAGTTTTACCTTTTAATCTAAAACTAGAAATATATTTTGTAAGGTGCCCTAGTTTACGCTTCATTTTGTAATATATATATATATATATATATATATATATATATATATATATATATATATATATATATATATATATTTGTGTGTGTGTGTTTGTGTGTCCATCTTATTGATTGTTCTATCAATAGAAATTTTATAACGATTTTTAATAATTTTCTTTTAGTTTCCTCGTAAATTTTAGTTAATTTTCTTACCCTAAGAATAGTTCCGTAATTGCTTGAACTTTCTATCATTTATTGACTTACATGACGTAGGTTTTCAACAGCAAGTGATGAACTTGTTCTATTGTTCGTACCGATTATAGTAATAGGTATACTTAGAGTAATAAATACATGGGTATGAGTTATGGCATAAAAGCCCAGTAGAAAGAAAAGACCTAATATTTGCTAATGCGAGGAGCCATCGTTGTAAATTTTTACAGTATGTTTTGAGTTCGAGCTTCGCTCAAGCTCAGTAGTTTCTAATAGTGTCTTCAATCTCGCCTTCCTCGTAAGCGAGGGATAGGAGGCAGGAAAAGCGTATAGGTTTACTTACCGAGTTATCAGTAGCCATTACCTGTCCCTCCCTGGTCTTAGCTTAATGGAGAGGGGTCGTGGGTGCTGACCGTAAGTATATATGACAAGTCTGTAGGACATTGTCCAGCCCCTTGCCTCTGTCACTCGAGTATATAGCTAACTGCATTTTTATTTCTCATAAGATCCACTCTATCCGGACATTCTCATTAGAGAATACGATATGGAGGTAATATGAAAGAGAGTCGGGATCGCATGTCCTGAAGGTACGAAATCTATTTACATTGCGAAAATCAGATTAAGGATCTTTTATTAGTCACTATTATATAGGGTCAGTAGAGAAGGATCTGACCCTGTGTTGGGCTACGGTGGATATGAACTATAGAGTTCAATACTTTTAGAATATTTTTTTACACACTGGAAAATACTCAAGTGGGTATGTATTGAACATTATATATATATATATATATATATATATATATATATATATATATATATGTATATATATGTATATATATATATATATATATATATATATATATATATATTTATATATTTATATATATAATATTTATTTGTATATATATATATATATATATATATATATATATATATATATATATATATATATATATGTATATATATATATATATATATATATATATATATATAATATATATATATATACATATATATATATATATATATATATATATATATATATATATATATTCATGTATATATATATATATATATATATATATATATATATATATATATATATAAGACTTACATGGATATGTATTGAACAGTTTATATATATATATATATATATTTATATATATTGAAATGCATCGGTTGTCATAAAAACGATATCATTCCACCTTTGTACCTTTAGGAGGATTTGTAAATTCCTTTCTTGAGTGAGTTTACTATTTCCCTTTATTTGTATTTTGAAGGTAAAATGAATTGCAGAGAGTTCTTACAATATAAAAAAAAATAACAGTGGAACAAAATATATATTTGCAGATCTTGTAGAGCATTTCTATTTTCGAAATTTTTATCATATATTACGCACTATATGGAAACTTTCATATATCCTGTGTAAGTAATATTATTATGATTATTTTTATTATTATTTTTATGAGGAGGTGCAAATAAACACACATATTTCCCCATTCATCCTAAAATTAATGAAAGTCCCTTAAGAAAATGCCTGATATTTGGTTTCCATTGGTTATCATACTAACATACATAACACATTCAATATTCCATTTTTCGTTTGATATTGATGACGAAATTACTGAAACTGTAATTGGTAGTTGTTAAACTGCGGTGTTCTGCTCGCTCTTTAGAATTACAAGGAGTTACAGGGATTATGTTGTCTCAAAGACCTATTAGTCTATCTGTCAAGATTCCATATCCTCTTGGGTAGAGCTATTTACTCTAAATGTTTAGAGAGTTTTTATGATCTAGTCTAACTTATTCTTGAGCTCATTGGCCGTGTTACTGTTTTACATCCGCTGAAAGTCTGTTCCAAGTATTTGCTATTTTTTATGTAAAGAAATTCACACATATACACAGAAGTATCAGCAGCAGCACGTCGAACCTGCGTACACGCACCACAACTTGAGCATTATTTTACTCTAATTATTATTATTATTATTATTATTATTATTATTATTATTATTATTATTATTATTATTATTATTATTATTATTATTATTATTATTATTATTATTATTATCAACTGAAGTATAGCATAAAGAATTTCGTGGTTACAAGAATGTAAAGAATACCCTGCTATTTCAGGGGATTTATAACCATTGGAGTAAATATTAATCAATTTTGGAAATTAGAGCTCTAAGTATAATGGATGTTTGCTTGAAAAGGCTTTAATTAAATTCCTCTATCTTTACCTTTATATATATATATATATATATATTATAATATATATATATATATATATATATATATATGTATGTATATATATATATATATATATATATATATATATATATATATATATATATATATATATATATATATATTCACACACATATATATACATATATATATAAATATACATATATATATATATATATATATATATATATATATATATATATATGTATATACATATATATGTATATATATATATATATATATATATATATATATATATATATATACATATACATATGCATATATATATATATATATATATATATATATATATATATATATATATATATATGTATGTATGTATATATGTATATATGTATATATGTATATATATATATATATATATATATATATATATATATATATATATATATATATAGTTACAAAAAGTATTTATGAAATGTACGTGAAAAGAATACAAAACAATGAATGTAAAACGTTGTTTCATAAAGATTATTTTAAAAAAGATAGATCTGTTTCTTCACTGAAAAGAAAACCTGGTCTTTGTTCTCCTCAATCACTTGGACGATTTGCAAATCAACATTTTATGGACCTAAATAAATAATGGTTTCGGCTCCTTAAATTAACTGGTTGGATTGGATTTGCCTCCTGGAGTGGCGAAGGCATTAAAACCATAAGAGTTTTGTGTTTGAATAACGTTTAATATGCAGGAGAATATCTGTGGATATTTTAGGGGGGCCTGTTCTGGTTTTCAATAATTATGTTCAATCAATTTACTTGGATTTGATCAGAGAGAGAGAGAGAGAGAGAGAGAGAGAGAGAGAGAGAGAGAGAGAGGAGAGAGAGAGAGAGAGAGGAGAGAGAGAGAGAGAGAGAGAGGGAGGGGTTTTTAGAATCAAAATCAGAGACTGAACTGATGCTACAGTAACTTTATCAGAGAGAGAGAGAGAGAGAGAGAGAGAGAGAGAGAGAGAGAGAGGAGAGAGAGAGAGAGAGAGAGAGAGAGGGAGAGAAAGAGAGAGAGAGAGAGAGAGAGGATTTTTAGAATCAAAATCAGAGACTTGAACTGATGCTACACTAACTTTATCAGAGAGAGAGAGAGAGAGAGAGAGAGAGAGAGAGAGAGAGAGAGAGAGAGAGAGAGAGAGAGAGAGAGAGAGAGAGTAGGATTTCCAAAATCAAAACGAGACAGAAACTGATCCGATGTTACATGTGTGACGAGCCGAGAGAAGGTTGTGATTCAAAGGCAGGATGAAAGCAGCTGAGTAACTTTATTACATGTTATTTTAGGTTCTTATTAGTGCAAGGGGAGAGCAAAGATACAAGCATAATATATACACAAAATGAAATGTCGTTACTATGTACAATCGTGTGACACACGGTTATTACATGGCTCCCCCCTAAAAAGGACATACTGTACATGTTAAATAGGGCGCCCTGATATGGAGTGGTAGTAGCAAAACTGCGGCCGATGAGCGGCAGTGAGTGGCTGTAGAAGTCGTTGGTTGGGGCGCGAGCGAGTGGTGGATGATGGGTGGCTTTGTAGCCGCTCCGGCTCGACACGGGGTAGGCGTATGTGTCCTACAGCATTCATAGGCGTGTCCTACGGCATTCATAGGCGTGTCCTACGGCATTCATAGGCGTGTCCTACGGCATTCATAGGTGTGTCCTACGGCATTCATAGACGTGTGTGTCCTACGGCATTCATAGGCGTGCGTCTCCTACGGCAGTCACATCAGCTTCGGTTGAAGTTAGATAGTTGCCCTCTTCATCAGGAATGGAAGCGTTGATGGATGTCTTGAAGGTCGTGAAGTGGCTGTCCATAAGGTCGTCGGCTTTGGTTATCAAGTCCTTTGTGAGTAAACTATCGACATCGGGTATGGCAGCGCGTACAGATTTGGGTAAATGGCTTACCCAAAAGTCACGAAGTAGGTTCACCTCATGAGGAGAGCCGTCTGCGGCAGGTTGCAGGGGAGTGATACTGGTAATTTCCCTGAGGGTGAGCTAAGCCCTTTGGTCCCCCAATGGTTGTTGAGACAGCTGAAAAACCTTTGCTATACGGGCTGCTGGCGACAGTGAATACTGCTGCAGAAGGTATGTTTTGAGGGCGTCATAGTAACGGTGAGAGGCGGGGTAGGTGGGGGAAGGCGGGAGGAGCGAGTCGCTCCGGGTTCACCAATGTGACGAGCCGAGAGAAGGTTGTGACTCAAAGGCAGGATGAAAGCAACTGAGTAACCTTAATACAGAACACTCGCTTTTATATACAAAGGCTCCAGGCAAAAAGGGCATACAAAACATAACAGGGAATTTCATGTTCAAACCGACACCGCACCGTTTAACAGTTAACGGTGAGAAAAACAGACATGTTATTTCAGGTTCTTATTAGTGCGAGGGGAGAGCGAAGATACAAGCATAATATATACACAAAATGAAATGTCGTTACTATGTACGATCGTGTGACACACAGTTGGTACACACGCTAACTTTATCCCCGAGAGAGGAAGAAGAAAACAAACAATCGCTGGTGTATGCCATGAAGTTATTCGATTTGCGTATATGAAGTTATTCGATTTGCCTACATGAAGTTATTCGATTTGCCTACTGCTGATTTACTGATACTTTTCACAAATAGATTTCCCCAAGTTTAATCTCTTAAGAATATCTATATTTAGTTGTTATTGCAAGACAGTTTTATAGAAAGATTATCTTTTGTTCTATTCTGGACTCGGCAGCCTCTTATATATGGCTGCTCACTAAAGAAATCTCTATATTATTTATAAACTTCCCTTTACTTTAGGAACAAATTTTGTTTTTCTCAACCTTATAGGCGAAATGGCTGTAGCTTTTTTGTATGCTGTCTGTATCCTAGAAAAGACACAATTATCTTTTATATTTTTTCATATCATTTGATTAACAGCTCTTTGTTTTTAGCCAATTACTCTATGAATAGTATTATTCCTTTTATATATATCCTTGATTTGAATAACAGCTGTTTCCGTTTATACATCATATCAATCAGAACAGCAGCCATGGTTAGTTGCATTTTACTGAAAGGAACGGCTATATCCAGTTTGTTGATTACCCTTTATTTGAAGAGCAACTTTACCCCCCAAGTTTATTACCCCTTATTGGAGGAATACTTTCGTCCCTTTTATATACCACTCTTAATTTGAGGAACAATGTCTGTATCCCTTTCGGTTGCTTTCTTTCATTTGATGAAGAACTTCGTCTCATGTTAATTGTCCTCTGAGTAACTACATTGACCCACTTTTTTCCAAGATTTTTATTGGCATATGCAATAGGTTCAGCTTTGTTCCTTTTGTTAATTTACCTTCATTTAACGAACATCTTTATTATTATTATTAGCTAAACTACAATCCTAATTGGAAAAGCTGGATGCTATAAGCCGGAGGTCTCCAACACGGAAAATAGCCAAGTGAAGAAAAGAAATAAATAAACTATATATAAGTAGTAGTGAATAAGAAATAAAAAATATCTTAATATCAGTAAAATGTTAAAATACATCTGTCATATATAAACCATGAAGAGACATATATCACACACCAACATATTCAACATAAACCCATACTGTGCAAGTTTGAATTTCTGAGGCCCCAGCGAATCAACTGCCAGACTAGGAAGCTTTTTCCACAATCTGGGCACAGCTTGAATAAATTTTCGAGAATACTGTGTAGTGTTGAGCCTTACGCTGCAGAAAATAAGACGTGTTAGAATTAGCAGCATACCTAGTACTACTTACAGGATGGTCCAGTCTATGAAGATCTGATTGCAAAGGAGGGTTAGAATTATGAAAAGTCGTATGCAACATGCACAAAAAACTAACTGAACGACGATGCCAGAGATTAATATCCAGATCAAGAATAAGAAATTAAATAGATAGCAATTTTTGGTCCAACAAATTAAGATGAGATTCAGCATCTGAATGCCAGAAGGGAGAACTAGATTCGAAGCACGGTAAATTTCTTAAGGATAGATTGAACACCGAATATGTTTAGAATTTCTCAAAACGCCATTTTTGTGTGCACTTGAAGAAGAAACACACCGAAAGTGTTTTTCAAAAGAAATCTGCAATCCAGAATCACACCAAAAATTTCAAGGATTTGTATATGATTAAAGAATCATTATCAATGCAAAGATCGGGATGTTGAGGAGCCACTGTCCTCGACCTGCTTACAATTATACTTTGAAGTTTTGTTAGGGATCAACTTCATACCCCAAATTTAATAATGGAGCTAAGCAAAGACCCACATACTCCCAATTGTTTGAGCTTGAAAACAATTATCCCATGATTAACACTGCCAAAGGCAGCAGTCGAATCAAGAACTTCCTCACCATAAACACGGGATTTCTGTGCAACATTGGAGATTGTAAGAATGGCATCACACGCCCTAAGGCCTTTTCGAAATCCAAATTACAATCATGAAACAGACTACTACCTTCAGCATACACATTCAGACGTTTTGCTAACAGACGTTCGAAAATTTTAGATATAGGAGTTACTGGAATTAGTCGGTATTCAGAAGGGCTGAATGTACCATAAGCGCATTTACCTAAGGAAGTAATAATACATACTCTCAAAAGAAAAAAAGAAAAAAAGTCTTCTTGGTAACTTGCAAAAAATGATAGACAACTTATGAGCTAAGAAACCAGTCATATGGATTAATGCCTCCATTAGTACCAAGGTCCATCAATAGATAAAATTTTACGCCGCCGAAAAGGTAAACTATTTAGTTTTGCCCAAGAAAACAGGAATAAGGTACTTAGTGATTTATCCTTTATGTTTATTGTCCTTTGAGGAACAACCGTATGTTGTGGTCGTTTACTTATAGGAACGATTGTATCCCTTTTATCAAATGTCCTTCATTTAGGTTACAGCCTTATCCCTTTTGGGGAGAGTGAGAACAACTTATCCCTTTTATTTATCACCTTCAGTTGGGAACAGTAGTTTCTCTCTCTCTCCCTCTCTCTCTCTCTCTCTCTCTCTCTCTCTCTCTCTCTCTCTCTCTCTCTCTCTCTTTCTTGATATTTGCTCATCATTGGTGAAACAGATTTATCTATTAGTTTAAGTATTACTTTTAGAGTAACGGGTAATTTTTCATTGAACTTTATTGAAGGAAAAATTATATCTCTTTATCTGTATTGCTCCCACATTAGGTGAATCGCCCAATTCCTTTTATTTTATATATTTTATTGGATAGAATCTCTATTTTACCTTTTATTGGAGGAACAGCTGCTTCCCTTTGTTTATATTCTGTAAGCACGGAATCAGATTAAGTTGTATTTTATTTGAGACACAGTTATATGCTCTTTTCTCATGATTATAGGGACAGCCTTATCATTAGTTTAAAGACCTTAAACTTAAAAAAAAAAAAAAAATCTCCTTCATTTAATTGCCAGCCATTGTTTGTAGCTCATAATTGTAAGATCTCTTCATCCATCTCTAGTTTGTTTCGGCGAAATATTGAATTTACGGCTTTGTATGTTTATTTTTCAACATTACAGTTAACGCATTGATGTCCCTTACCGCAGCAGTCTCAACCACTCGGGTTATTCTCGATCATTGCTAAAAATGATTGACATAAATTATTACGCTGTTTCTTTCATATTTCCACTACATGACAAGCTTATTGCGTTTTTGAGATTTGCAAACTAATGTTTATGTTTTCAATTACATTTACTTGATTTAATCTTCTTTTGGTGAAAATACTAATCTCTCTCTCTCTCTCTCTCTCTCTCTCTCTCTCTCTCTCTCTCTCTCTCTCTCTCTCTCTCTCTCTCTCTCGATTAGTTGTTCAAAGTTTATTTACAAATCATAGAGTGGTAATTGATGTATAGGTTACAAATATATTAAACTGTTCCATTTTTTTGGCAATTACTGGCTTGGGTAAAAACCTTTATACACTTGAATAGTCTAAAGCATTTTATCGCATGTTGTTTTTATGACAAACAATGGCATTTAATCAGAATTATAAAAAAGATTAAATCTATTTTGTTTATAACAATAATGGTATATATAGTGATTATTTCGAGAACAATATTCAGTGTACCAGAGTTTTCCTTAATTGTTTATCACCACTATATTTGTGTTTACGAGTAATTTTTCCTATTATATACAAACATTCATTCAACCTCCGTGTCATTAGATTACCTCACTAAATTCTCCCTCTTCAAGGATAAAAATTTCATTAACCTCATTCTAGTATTATCAGATTATCAACTTATGTAGAGAGACAGTCAGACAAACACACATATACATTACATATACATACATATGCATATATATATATATATATATATATATATATATATATGTATATATATACATATATATATATATATATATATATATATATATATATATATATATATACATATATATATATATATATATATATATATATATGTATATATATATATATATATATATATATATATATATATATATATATATATATATATGTGTGTGTGTGTGTGTGTAGTACATATATATATATATATATATATATATATATAATAATATATATATATATATATATATATATATATATATATATATATATATATATATATATATATATATGTATATATATATATACTCTATATATACATATATATATATATATATATATATATATATATATATATATATATATATATATAAATATATATATATATATATATATATATATATATATAATATATATATATATAACCAATGCAGCTGGTCGAATTCCGCTGCAGGACAAAGGCTTCAGATATGTTCTTGGTCTTGTCTAGGGTTTGACCATTTTTCATAACCACTCTGGCCAACTGCGTATTGGTGATCACCACGCTAACCAACTGCGGATTGTTGATGGTCACTGTCATATCTCGTCGCGCCAATGTCGAACCTAAAGTAGGGCGTTGTCATTTGCCTCTCTGGGGTCCTGTTCTGGGCAACAAGGTTCCAGTGGGGACCCTTTTAGGATGTTTTCCAATGTTCATGGTGTTGCCCCACATTGTCATTCAAAGTTGGTAGCTAATCATTATTTGTAGCCACTATCTCTTGTTTAGCCCACTTATACCATTGGTCCTTATAGGATACTCAGTCTTTCCTGGTG
>NC_090741.1:79355759-79370759 GCF_036898095.1 Palaemon carinicauda | reverse complement strand
AAAATTTAATTAAACTTACCATCTAGTGATATACACCAAACCTAACAATAATTCTAAATGTTTGGCCTCCTGGTAGAGACTAGATCTACAAATATTAAATAACATATTGGCTTAAGGTGTTTTATAATTTTATAGATTACTTCACATAGTTTATTTATTTCTTCATTTCCTTTCCTCCTTAGGCTATTTTTTCCTGTTGGAGAGCTTGGTCTCAGCATCCAGTTCTTCCAATAATAATAATAACTAGAAAAGCACTATGAGAGTGGAGACCTCCGCCTTGGCAGCTCATTTCGGTAGATCCTTTTTCTCAACCTCTAATTTGACCTTTAACTTAGGATTTTTAAAATTGAATCACTTCCATGTCTCGACATAACAATTAATCCCTGAAAGTTTTATTACTCTAGGAGTAAAATTATTTCCAGGAAGTTGTTCATAAACAAACAGACAAATGGACAAACAGGGAGGAAAACATAACTTTTCCCAACTTGTTGGCGGTGATAATAATAATGATAATAATAATAGTAATAATAATAATAATGATAATGATAATGATAATGATAATAATAATGATAATGATATTGATAATAATATTAATATTGATATTGATATCAATACTATTAATAATGGTATTAATATTAATAGTAATATTAATATTAATATCAATATTAATAATGATATTAATAATATTGATAATAATAATGATATTAATATAAATGGGGTCATTTTGATTCGTCAGACAGTACTACAGGATCCTTCCCTCTGGTTACGGTTAATTAATATGTGTGTATATATATATATATATATATATATATATATATATATATATATATATATATATATATATATATATATATATATATATATGTATATATATATATATATATATATATATATATATATATATATATATGTGTGTGTGTGTGTGTGTATATATAAGAATGTAAAGTTTTCAATTATCAATTTTGTTGAATTTTTTCATAATTTCCAAATAATTTTGTATATAATTTTCACCGCCAAATCCTATTTATCAAAATGTAGTTCCAAAACTTAATGTAGTCCTGTGGAAGTGTCGCGAAGTGATCCGAAACTCGTGCCGACACTAAACAATAAATGAAGAAAAGTAAATGTATTTTTGTGATCTTCTTGAAAACTATCTGCAGGATGATCTGTTCGAGGAGAAGACGTCTCTGATTTTTGGACGCCGTCGAAATGTTGTGAATTAATTTTATATATAATATATATATATATATATATATATATATATATATATATATATATATATATATATATATATATATATATATATATATATATATGCACCGTTTGTTGTCCACTGCAGGATAATGGCCTCAGTCATGCTAATTCATGTCTAGGGTTTGCCCAGTTTTGCTCATTTCGCTGGCCAGTGTGGTATGGCAATTATGCGAGATTTCCGTCTCATCGCTCAAAGCAGACCAACCTATGACTATTATAGCTGTCCTGATTATGGCAATACGCAAACCCCTTCAAGACGTAATGCTATATATGAATTACAAAGCAAATACAATTAATAAAATAAAGAGATGGCTGCTGATGAATCAGCTGATAGACCTATAGGCTCCAGAAACCCGCCATCCTGCAGCGATTAAAGAAGTTAACGAGTTTGAACGGGACTCGAACCCTGGTCTGGCAATCACCAGGCAAGGAAGCCGCCACCAGGCCACCACAACCCTGAAATAGTCCCACAAGTTCAGGTTAAACAGATTTGGCTCTCTATTGAATTTAGCATTTTTGAAGACCAGAGCTCTGGCTGCTTTATCTTTCTTCTTCTACTAATTTCGGGCTAATCTTAAGAGTAATTTTCCAGCTATTTTATAAAATTTAATTCCAATAATATTAGAAATCAAGATATCTAAGCTTTAATACAAAAAGTTTTTATTCGATTGAAATAATCATATTATTTTCGGCCAATTTCCTGCAAAGGTTTATAAGCTGTATGAAATTCAGGATGTATATATGACATGTATTCCGAAGTATATTTTCTGAAACAACTAAAAGACTTTGAAAAATATTTCTTATACCTGCTGCAATTTCACGACCATAAAGATCGCTAGATTAAAAGTCATCTGATTATACCCCATCAATATAGAAGGAATAAAGGGTTGAAAAGATCCCTTTCATGTCATTTTTTATAGGAGCGGTAAGCGCTCATGTGAAAGCATCACGAAGGATTTGCATAATTATGAAAATTAACATTTAAATGATCACCAAAACCACCGGAATGAAATTCTCCCACCTCCCCCCCAAAAAAAAAATTATGTAAACCAGAAATCATAATAAAAAAAGATACTTTCATGGTCATTACTATATGAAGGGTAAGCTATCAGAAGAAAGCAACGAGATGGCTGTTTGGGGAAAAACTTGCTGCGAAGTATATATCCTCAATAAATTCCCGTAAACGACATGTTTACGGAAGGGCATTCCCAGGTCGACCAATTCCCGAATTCATGGATTCCCAAAGTGACAGTTAGGTGAATTCTCCCTTTCACGAAAAGTTTGCTAAGTTCCTCTCATTTACTCCCCTTCGAAGTTTAGAGGAAACACATATTCCAGTTCGGGAAATAAGGAGTACCACTCTCTCTCTCTCTCTCTCTCTCTCTCTCTCTCTCTCTCTCTCTCTCTCTCTCTCTCTCTCTCTCTCTCTCTCTCTCTCTCTTTAATGCAAATCCATTCCTTTAAGCTTAAGCGGGAGGAATGTATACATACAGAAAATCAACAAGAATAAAAAAGTATTAAGCTAAATTATTAAAATGATTTAGTTGTCATATTAGGAAAAATTTGATTAAACTATTGAAATAAAAATAGCTTTTAATGAGAGAAGAAATAGGTCATATATGAGAGAATAACCGACAAATAATAATAATAATAATAATAATAATAATAATAATAATAATAATAATAATAATAATAATAATAATGATAAAATAACTATAGATATCATTAGTTGTCATCCTAATGTTTTGTTTTTTATCTTTTCCACTATTTTTTTCTATTTTATAAAAATAATTTTAGAAAGATATTTTGGGAACATTTAAAATTCACAAGTTCTTGCATTTAATACCTATTTCTGCCACTTAAGTTCCGAAGATATTTAAAAATAATGCACCATTTCATTTGACATCGAATTATTTTGATTAGAAGTTAGCTTCCTGAGTAGAGGATGATTCTAGGTAATTTTGCAAAAGACTCTGCATCAAAATAATCCCCTTGCAAAGAACTTATCACCAGTTTAATCTCCTTGCAAAAAACTCTTAGAGTAATCCCTTGCAAAATACTCCTTAACAGGGAAATCCCTTTCAAAAAAACTTCTCAAGAGTAATCCCCTTGCAGAAGAATACTCACCATAATAATTCCATGGCAGAAAAATCCTCACCAGAGTAATTCCATGGCAGAAAACTCCTCACCAGAGTAATCCCCTTGCCAAAAAATCTATACCAGATTAATCCCTTGGAAAAAAAACTTTCACCAGAGTTATCCCCCTGGAAGAAATCCTCAGCAAAAGTAATCCCTTTGTAAAAAACTCTTCACCAGAGTAACATCCATGGAAAAACTCTTCACCAGTTAATACTCCTTTCAAAAGGCTCACCAGGGTAATCCCTTTGCAAAAAACTTCTCACCAGAGTAAGCCCCGTGGAAAAAACTTCTCGCCAGAGTAATACCTTTTCAATAGAATCCTCACCCTTGCAAAAAAACTTCATCAAATTAATACCCTTGCAAGATTCTTCACCAGAATAATCGCCTTGAAATATTTCACCATTGTATTCCCTATGCAAGAATCTTTCCTGGAACTATCTCCTTGAAAGATTTTCCACCAGAGTAATCCCCATGTAGAAAACTCCTCCTTAGAGTAATCTCTTAAAGACAACTCATCACCAGAATAATGCCCTTGCAGGACACTCCTCCCCAGAGTAATCCTCTTGCAAAAAAGACGTCAGCAGAGTAACCCCTGGCAGAAAACCTCACCAGAGTAATGCCCTGCCAAGACTCTTCACCTGAGTAATCCCCTATCACAAAACTCACCAGGGTAATCCCTGTGGGAAAACACCATGAGAGTAATCCCCTTCAAAATACTCATTTGAGTAATCCCCTTGTAAAGAAACATCACTAGAGTAATCCCCTTGTAAAAAACCTTCATGCCAGAGTAATCCCTTTGCAAAAAAAAAATTCACCAGAGTAATCATCTTGTAAAAAACGCCTGCTTGAGTAATCCCTTTGCACAAAACGTCACCAGAGTAGTCTCCCTGTTAAAAACTCCTCACCAAAGTAATCCTTTTGCAAAAAAAAAAAATTTCCCCAAGTTAGTCATCTTGCAAAAAACTCCTCGCCAGAGTAATCCCTTTGCATAAAATAGAAATCACCAGATCTTCTCTAAATGAACTCGTAACCAGAGTAATCCCTTTGCATAAAACTTCAACAGATTAATCCTCTTGTTATAAACTCCTCATCAGAGTAACCACATTGCAAGAAAAAAAAACTTTCCCGGGTTAATTATCTTGCGAAAAACTCATCACAGTAATTCCCTTTCAAAAAACTACTTACCAGAGTAATCCCTTGTAAAGAAAAAAAAATCCTCACCTGAGTAATCACTTTACACAAAAAAATCTTTAGGGTATTCCCTTTGTGAAAAAAAAAAAAAAAAAAAAAACTAATCTGAGTAATCCCTTCCCAACAAACTCCTCACCAGAGTAATTCCTTGCTAAAACTCCAGAGTAAACTGCTTTGTAATAAAATTTTACTCCAGAGTAATCCTTTTGCAAAAACTCCTCCTCAAACTAATCCCCTTGAAGAAAATTCCTCGCCAGAATAAGCACTTGCAAAAAAGTCCTAACCAGAGTAATTCCTCGCAAACAAACGTATAGAAATCACCTTGCGAAAGAAAAAAAAAATCTCCACACCAGAGTAATCCTCCTGGAGAAAACTAACCCCTCAAAGAATTTCACTACATACATTGAGCATTGATTTAAAGAAATCGGATGTATTTAGTTCTCTCTCTCTCTCTCTCTCTCTCTCTCTCTCTCTCTCTCTCTCTCTCTCTCTCTCTCTCTCTCTCTCTCTCTCTGTCTCTCAGTAAAATGTGAATATGCACAATGCTCTCTCTGGTCAAACAATTTCTCTCCCACTTTTTACCAGAATTCATGTTGACTTTTCATCTTCAGTAAGTATGAAATAGCAACTGTATTTCTGGCTTGTTTCTTCATATTAATTTACTCTAAATATTAAATTTACAAAATATATTGTAACAATAGAGCTCCAAATTTGTAGCTACGGTATGGGACAAAATCAAGAGTCGAGTTTTATTCATACTCGGTTGATTCTTAAACAAGTGATTGTATAGATAGATGAATAAATTAGTAATTGCTTATATAGAAAAACAAAATATTTTTTATTTTTAAAGACTCACTGAGGAATATATTACATTAGTTCACTTCCAGTCAAGTTCTTTATCCAAAGAAATAAAAAAAAATACTTCAAATTGAAGCACTTAAAGGTTTAAAGACCACTCATGAATGGCAGAGGCAAGGGGCAGTGACAGTCCTTATCAAGCAGGACAATGCCCTAGGCTACTAGAGACTGATCAACGCCCAAGCCTTCACTCCACGCAAGCTAGGACCAAGGAGGGCTAGGCAATGGCAGCTGATAACTCAGCATACAGTCCTGTATGCTCCCCTAAATCCATCCTCATCCTTAGCTCACGAGGATGTACAGGTTACAGCGACAAAGAAACTAACGAATTTGAGCGGGAGAATTAAGAGAAGAATCAAACGACAAATAATAAATGAAAATGGTAGAAATAATAGACAACTTCATAAATTCTGAAACCTTTTCTCTGAGGGTCTGGAATAGATGGAAAGACTTAATATGCGTTTGTTACAAAATTTAAAAGCTTTAATGGGAAAGCAGTTTTTAATAAAGGATTTTTAAAAATTAGAATGCAAAACTTCCTATATTTTAATTATGGCTTTTCATGTTCTTAAAAATAGTTCTTAAATATATTTCTGAAAAATTGAAGTAAATACAGAGATATTACTCAGTAAATATGATGCTGACGAGAGCATAAAAAGCTACTTTTTTCGTGCATCTAAAATATTGGGGCTGAAAAAGATATGGATTATGTCATATATCTGAATAATAAAGAATAAATTGTTTGTAGTTAGCGAAAAGTTCTGGGAAAAAGCAAATATGATCATTTATCATTTTTTTTATTTCAGAGAAAATCTAAAAAATGGCTTAGCGAGAGAGAGAGAGAGAGAGAGAGAGAGAGAGAGAGAGAGAGAGAGAGAGAGAGAGAGAGAGAGAGAGAGAGAGAGAGATTAATTTGACAAGTATCTTCTCTCCCTTCCTCTTCTCTCTTTTCAATCCTTCCATCCTCTCCGTCTTCCTGTTCTTATCCTCTTTCCCTTTCGGCTATCTTGAATTCAGACTCGAGTCTCTCATAATAAAGAGGTGAAATAAAAGATTAGACCAAGTGATAGGCGAAGGTATTAACATATTTAATATATTTAACGTTTTAATTATTATTACACAATCCATGTCAGATTTAAGAATATTCATCAGAATTAAGAGCCTCCATGTTAGAATTATAAAATATCTTGTCAGAATTAACAGTATCCATGTCAAATTTATCAATATTCATGTGTGAATGAATAGTGTCTACGTCAGGTTTACCAGCAACCATGCCAGATTAACTGATATTGTCAGAATTAATGTAATTTCTGACATAATTAACAGTATGTCAGAATTAGGAGTATTAATGTCAGAAATAGCAGTACCCATGTCAAAATTATAACAGTATTCATGTCAGAATTAACAGAATTCATGTTATAATTAGCAGTATCCATGTCAGAAGTAATAACATCCATGTCAATACTAACTTTCAAAATCTAATTTTTCTTGTAAGTTCCCCTCATGGATTTACTCTCGCGAAATAATACCACTCTATCATTTCCTGTTTTAGTAACTTTATCATTTTTGTTGAAAGAGAAGTAATTTTTGGAATATCTGAATGTACAATAAATGAAGGCCATTATATATTTAGATATTCAATTGTGATAAAAGTATGATGCTTGTGTCTGAAGATAAAGGGAGTATATATTTTAAGGGATTGAGACCACACATACAGAAAATCAGTTGAATTGCAGAAAAGGAATGCACATAATATACTAAAATTATTAGAATTTCTAGAGAATAATTATTTCGGCTGATGCGTAAAGTGTGAGGATGTCAAAGGAAATCATATTAATTGAACCTTCTATAAGGCAATACATGTTCATATAATAATGATTCTAGTAATGGTAATAATAATGGATATGATAATAGTGATTATAATATCAACAATGATAATGGGATTCACAATGTTAACGGTCCCTCAATATTTGCCATATGATAAGCATTCTAGTAATGTTAATAATAATGGATATGATAATTGTTGTTATAATAATAATGATGATCATGGAATTCACAGTGTTAACGGTCCTTTAATATTTGCCAATTATCTTTAATTGTATTTTTTATTTTAATCAACAGACTCCCAACCATACTTATAGATAATTAAAGACAGCACTTTATCCAAAGATAGAAAAGGTCTTTACTTTCTTTACACCTAAGCAGATAATACAGAGTTCTACGATATTGAATTGAGAAGTTTATGACTTTTTGATCCTTCTCCAATTCAGTCAGCATAATTGTTCTTCATCAATCTCTCTAACCTGGACCGAAACCCAACCTGCTTTATAGTAACCGTTTTCTTTGATAGTACTTTCCAGTCATCTAGCCAGCCATTCATTGTTCTCCTCTCCTCTCCTATCCCTCCGATACTTCCCTCTCATCTATCCTATTTGATAAGGTTTCTATTCCTCCCTCTATTCTCAGCGCATCAGATACATGGATCACTTGTCTTGCTCGTTATTTATTAGATGCGTAGGGGATCTCATTTACTAGTCCCTCTAAGCCTGGAAAGGAAGTTTGTTTTTCTTTTAATTGGAAAGGAGCTGGAATAAAATTGTCCCATCCATCCATATACCAAGGCACTTCCCCCAATTTTGGGGGTAGCTGATATCAACAAAGAAACAAAACAAAAGGGGGACTACTCTCTACGTTCCTCCAGCCTAACCAGGGAATCGGCCGAGTTCAGCTAGTACTGCTAGGGTGCCACAGCCCAACCTCCCATAATTCCACCACAGATGAAGCTTCATAATGCCGATTCCCCTACTGCTGCTACCTCCGCGGTCATCTAAGGCATCGGAGGAAGCAGCAGGGGGCACCGGAGGAGGCAGCAGAGGGCATAAAAACAATTAGAATAGCGCCAACCATATCCCTGCGTGTCGTAAGAGGCAACTAAAAGGGACGGGACGAGGGGGCTGGGAACCCCCTCTCCTGTATAAAAAATCCTGTGAGACGTTATCAAAGAGATGGAATAAAATTGTATGGGAATATTTATAGGGAAAGGGCGTTGCGATGTTCAAGATGATGTATTAGTGCAGAATTATTATCACTTGACTTGTTTATTTACGTACTAAGAATTATTTCCATGTCCTTTTCAATTTGTTTAGACTCAAGTAATTCTGCTTATCTTTGGGTTTCTTCCAAGAGATTATTGTTGTAGTATATTGCCATTCCTATTATTAGAGACATTTGATGGACTGCAAGTTATTACTTTGATCAAATATTTTCTTTCAACTTTATTAGGAGTTATAGAGTTACAATAATTGGAGTTATAATTTTTCATAAATATATATAATGAGGTTTCAGAATTGAATATTACTTATTTTGCTCGTAACTTGCCAAACTGGATATGATAAAAGTAGTTCAGACGTTCAGCAATATTATTATTATTATTATTATTATTATTATTATTATTATTATCATTATTGTTGCTGTTGTTGTTGTTGTTGTTTTTATCAATGATATTATTATTATTATTATTATTATATAATCCTTGGATCTTCACAGCAGAATATTGTCAAGTTACAAATTTTTTGGAAAATGTATAATGTTCACAAATTTTTGAATGACTTACAATTACGGAGATTTTATATTTTGGTGTTGTAACGATTAACTTAGATAGTATAACTTTATTACACTCTCTCTCTCTCTCTCTCTCTCTCTCTCTCTCTCTCTCTCTCTCTCTCTCTCTCTCTCTCTCTCTCTCTCTCTCTCTCTCTCTCTCAATTTACTGTTTGTTTTTAATCTTTTATGGTATCACTCTACTTTGGATATTAAATAAAAATACTATGTGATTTCCGATGGTAGAATCTTTGTGAATTAACGTAAGAGTTTTTTTCAGAACCTGAAATTTTCCAGGGACGAGATAGGATTTTTTATATATCCTTTTACAGGAGATGGTAAACAAGATATCCGTTACTCGTTTATCAATTATTAGGCTTTAATCTTTTATCAAATATAAGAGTTTTATATATGAAAAAAAAAATAATTTATACCAGAAGACTATGACCTAAGTCGAAAATATCTAGACACATTTCCCAATGAATTATTATCATCATCCATTGAGTCTTAGGTAGAGAAAAACAAGAAATTCAAGTCTCACCCATTTTTCTCTTTTTCCATTCCATTGCCCTTTCCACTTCCCCTTTCCCCTTCTCCTTTCCCTTACCACCAATAGTATCTTCCTGTCACTCCTTTGCCCTTTGCTCACCCTACCCATTCCATCTCTTCCCTCCCTTTTTTTCTTCCTCGTCGTATCAGATTCGAGAATCGCTTAAATCCTTGACATTGTGACGGGCCTAGAGAGGCTGTGACTAAGAAGGCAGGATGAAAGCAACTGAGTAACTTTATTACAGAACATCTGTTTATATATACGTAAGCTCCAGGCAAAAAGGACATAAAAACATAACAGGCAATTTCATGTTCAACCGACAACCGGTGCTGTTAACACTTAACAATGAAAAAAAACAGACATGTTATTTCAGGTCCCTATCAGTGTGAGGGAGAGCAAAGATACAAAGCATAATATGTAAAAAAAAAAAAAAAAAAAAAAAAAAAAAAAAAAAAAAAAAAAAAAATGTCGTTACTATGCACGATAGTGTAACCCATGGTTGGTACAATATACATGAGATGCTGAAGGAAGCTCCCTAACTGAGGTCGCTTAAACTAATAAGGTAATATTCTTTTTTTATGCGAAATCTGCTTTTTTATATATAAAGGAACTGCAAACATTTGTAATAATGTGTTCTGTAATATATCATTATCGCTCTAATTACTGTACATGATGTTGACCTATTAAAGTTATCTGGGATATTTCGCCGTTGTTTTCGCTGTATTTTACATTCCATTTTTGGTAATTCAACTGTTGCAAGAGTAAGATGGCTGTATGCTATGGGAATTAAATGAAATATTTCGTTTCCTTTTATCCTGGGATTACCCACAGGATAAGGAGAAAAATCAATTTCCGTACATGTAAATCATATGGACATTACATTGTTCTTTCCTGAATTATGAAGTTATTGCAAGAAAAAATACTATAAGAGTCCCATTTTACTATTTTTGGGTAAAAGTTTATGCACAAGTTCATGTAGTTATTCTACGTTCTTTAGGCTTAGCGTAGAAAGTCTCTCTCTCTCTCTCTCTCTCTCTCTCTCTCTCTCTCTCTCTCTCTCTCTCTCTCTCTCTCAAATTAAGCGTTTCATACTCTCAAAGTAATTTTTCAATCTTTTCTTAATCTATTTTCCTGTTAGTTTTAATATTATAAAACTGGTTTGGTCAACATTTATTCAAGATACAATTTAGCGGCTCTGAATTTTTTTGAATTTTAATAAAGCCTTAAGTAATTTTTCAACAAGGGAGCTTATAGTAATCTTTTAGGTAGTAGAGGTAAGGAAAGGGACACCTTTATGAACTATTTTTTTTTTTTTGGCAGAATCATTAGTATTTAATCTCATTTAGAATATGTTATGGAATAAGAAACGATGAAGACAGGAAACTACAAAATATATCATTATCTCGTTCGGTTTTCCTTACTTGGGACTTATTCATCAAGTATATCAAAGGCCGCTCATGAATGGTAGAGGCAAGGGACAGTGACATTGCCCTATCAAACAGGACATTGGCCCAGGGACTGCCCATATATACTATGATCAGCGCCCAAGCGTCCTCTCCATCCAAGCTAGGAATAAGGAGGGCCAGGCAATGGCTGCTGAAGACTCAGCAGATAGACCTACAGGTAAATCTCTCCCAAACCCACATTTTTTACTCACAAGGAGGATGAGGTCTTAGCAACCAAAGGAACGAACGAGTTTGAGGGAGACTCGAACCCCAGTCTGGTGTTCACTAGCTAGGTACGTTACCACATTGCCACCACAACTCTGAGTTGATAGGCAAAGAAATGAATAATTGGACTTAGCCAAAGTCGGCAATTAAAGCATACTGAATATTCTTGTGATAAAGTAAGTAAAAGATTGAAACGTGTAGGAATTATACATTCTAATTTCCTTATCAATGGTAGTAATCTTTCAGAGCTTCCAGGGACTGAGCGCGAAGTTATTTCGAGTATTATTGGGGTTTATTAATTTACCTTCAAATCCTTCGGGACTTGAGTTGAACTTTCGTCTATTGAAGAAGATAGCATTACAGAAAGGAAAGTTTTTAGTATTTTTTTTTTTATAATTTGAAAATTGCTTTAATACTAGGAAATATTTTGAATATTTAATTGTATGAGAATAAAATGAAGATTATAGATTATAAATCACTACTACTACTACTACTACTACTACTACTACTACTACTACTACTACTACTACTACAAATAATAATAATAATAATAATAATAATAATAATAATAATAATAATAATAATAATAATGACCTCAACGTATTCGTCTATTTGATGCACTTATTCTTAATCCTTCAGTAGTCCTCCATACCTCATTCTCTCCTTCCCATTGGGTTTAACTTTTTTTCCTCATATATCCCTCTCGTTCCCCATTTTTTCAGTCATATTTGGACCTTATTTTTCATTTACATGTAGCCATCATAGACGAAAATAACCTCCTTCGCATTAGGTACACTTCCTTTTTATCCTCGTGTATTCTCCGTTCATGTGTTGCATTCTTCCTATCGGAAATCATCCCTTTTTATCCTTCCTATCCCTCCCACGCGTTCGTCTTATCCTACCTTCTCCTCTCAGCCATCACATCCATAGATCACCGAACACGATGGATATTTATAAGAGGCTTCAATACTGATTCTGCTGAGAATGGAAAGTGAATCAGATCTGTGACATATATCCCATAAAATGAAGTGAAATTTTAAACATTTATTGTAATCTAAAAATGAATCTCGATGGTAATTCATATTTATTTACCTATATCAATATATATATGATATGCTTCATTTTATTGTAGATTGCCATATAATATATATGTGTACATGTATGTCTATATATATATATATATATATATATATATATATATATATATATATATATATATATATATATATATATATATATATATATATATATACACAATATTGAGGGAGGAAATTATGAATGAAGAATCATAATAATTATTGAATCATGATTTTTACGCTTTTTAGATCATAATTGTTTGTTTAAATGTAGAGTTTTGAGGAGGAGAGTCAGGCAAAGATACTTGAATACTGAATAGACTTTTATTATAAAAATTGGAATCTAGAATATGTTTAGTAGTTGAATTTCTTTGTCAAATATATACACTGGAAACGTTATTTATGTGACAAGTTATTGGACACTAGATCTCGGAAGAACAGGTGATAAGTCAAGAAAGATACATCTAGTTAATTCAAAGAAAAATGCTCAAATTGCTTTATGTCAGTAGGGATGCTTTCTTTGAGATAATTCAAGATAGTATGGCGAAATGAAAATCTTCTATCACAAAAATGTGGCAAAGGAATTCTCTCTCTCTCTCTCTCCTCTCTCTCTCTCTCTCTCTCTCTCTCTCTCTCTCTCTCTCTCTCTCTCTCTCTCTCTCCAACATTATTGGTTTTTAATATCCCTATATAAATTCTCAATTCATATTTTCTCCCGCCTTAGTTTGATCGAACTCTCTCTCTCTCTCTCTCTCTCTCTCTCTCTCTCTCTCTCTCTCTCTCTCTTTCCATCAGCACTATTGGTTCTTTAACCAAATCAAATTCATAATAGTTATTTCTCACTCAACCTTCACTTGATGAAGCACACACACTCTCTCTCTCTCTCTCTCTCTCTCTCTCTCTCTCTCTCTCTCTGTAGGAGTACCCAAACAGAATAACTTGATACATTGAAGATGAAGAAACAAACGTTGTTTTTAAAATCAAATCCGTCCACATTTGTATTTTTCCTTCCTTCAGCGCAAAGAAACAATTGGCTCAATATCTTCAAGTTATTATCAGCAATGCCACACAGATTTGATATCAAATAAAGTTATTATTTTGTTTTTAAGATTTATAATTGTGATATCAGCGACTTGTTATTCATTTGATTAGAAGAGTTGATATTTCTCTATTTCCTGTAGTCAAATCTTAGAGAGATACGATCTGTACAGATAATTGATGAGGACCAGCTAGCAGCTTCTTGCCAGTAAAACTCTCATCGATATCATGTAATTGAAAATCGTATCACTTCTCTATTTTGAATGTCAGGAATATCGTTCACTGTTGTAAACTCTCTCTCTCTCTCTCTCTCTCTCTCTCTCTCTCTCTCTCTCTCTCTCTCTCTCTCTCTCTCTCTGCCATTGTCTTTGCAGGAGAAATTGTATTTGTTTTGCATTGAAAATTTTTTTTCGGTTATACCTCTTGCCATTTGGTCTTGTAACCTCTCTTTTTTAGGGTGAATTCGTCTACTTGGGAGCTCGTTTTTGTCAGGGTTACTAGAAAAATAAGATTAGCTATTCCTTATGTATTCTCAACAGTGGACACTGAACTGCAAAGCACATGAGAAATAATAGTTTTTGGAAACCAATTAACTAGGAATCAGATAGTTAAGGATTTCAATTTTCCAGTTAATACAAGACTGAAAACGAAATATCTCAGAATCAAATTACCTTCATCCTTCACAAAATCATTTTCGTAGTGGCTGCTTTCCTGGACATTCGGAATTTATATAGAAGGTAGAACTTGTATGTTTCTGTAGCCCTTCTAAGCAACCTGGTATTGGAAAAGTGGAACCCTGTATCATTCATGTGCTGTATATTTCACAGGCTGTAGCACCTGAAGGCGCCAAGTCAAATAACATAATTTTCATTGTAGTTGGGAGACTCCCTGCTAAGTGATAAGTCAGGCCTACATTTCCACCATCCACCCAGGCAGTAAGTAGCACTCTAGATTAAGTTGGGTGAAATGATTACTATCATTTTTTGTTGTCTCTTGCTGGAGCAAGGGAAGAAATCGTTTATATAATTTATACATGGCAAAAATTATGATGAAAAACAGAAAAACCAGTTGTGACATATAAACCTCAATATAAACTTCTTTGTCGTTCTTTTAAAATCTCACTTGGTGTCTTCACGGTGCGAGTAGCTTATATATCTCCATTGGAGTGTAAAATCTTTTCAATGTTTAAGATTTATATCAAGAACTATAAAAAGGAGAAAAAACATTCCTTAGGAAGTCTTTGTTTTTATAGAAATAATTATACAAACATCTATAATTCAGCTCGTAAACACGTCTTTAGAAAAAACCTATCTTTTAAAGACCAGTTTTCAAGATACTCTTCTAAAGATGGGAAAGAAGAATTAATGCAATGAACAACAGCTAAGTTACGTTCCTCTGTATGAAGATTTCCTTTCAACCAAATGGATTTGGAACTTCTCAGCTTGCCATTTCCTTAGCACTATTACCTGTTGCTACATTATGCAAATGGCGTTGTAGGCTTTTGAACAAGGTCTGAGGATTTTTAGTTCGTCTTTTATCTGCAAACACTATACTAGCCTATCTGCTATCAGCTTCTGTGTTGATTCCGAGATTATGCGAGGCTTATATAAAAGGATGACTTGTA